>NC_068361.1:3404639-3642139 GCF_020536995.1 Dreissena polymorpha | reverse complement strand
TTAAAATTTGTTTTTTTTTGCACTTAAATCCAATAGCTATTATAAGTTATCAGTTATACAATTGCAGATACATAACGTTTCTTAATGAGGCCAAAGCTCTTGCATCAGTCAAGCTTTATATTAAACGATTTCATCCTTAACCAGAAATATGTGTTGCATTCACTCCCCTGCTAACAATGCAGGTCCTGGTTACGACTAAAAACCACCTGTTGAAGGAGCTAGACGAGACCCGGGAGAGACACCAGCACATGGTCAATCAGCTTAACTGGAGATACAAGCAGCTGAAGAAAACCATTGAGGAACCAGTCTAAATGTTATGTTAATGATAATAGAGTGTGCTATGTGTTTTATTACTAAGGATGTGGGCTATTCTAATTAAAAAATAACATAATAAAAAATAATATGATAAAAAAAATAAACAAAAGTAGGGATTATTTTATTTTACTGCTAATTGGTATCAAATATCCGAGTGGCATTTTATTAAGATTTAGAAAAAAATAAGCCAATCTTAATAAGAAATATTCTGCTAGTTAGAACATATTGAATTATTTATGCAACAATTTGTTTTTCGCCACTTGAGCATTTGATGTGCTTAAGCTCAACATAATATTAAAGAAATTGATTTATTACACATTATTTTACTTATCTTGCGGTGAGTTTACAAGCATCTTGTTCACACATCTTGTCGATTGGTAAGCAGATATGTTATAATTGCAAGATTTCATTGGTGTATTTCTTTTAAAAACAATTTCTTGTTTTTCTATTTTGTTGTGCTTACATTTAGATATAAGTTATTTTTTGTTTACAGTGAACAGCCTAGGTTAAGTAAACCGGGCATTCAATCAAATTGATTCGGAAAGAAATGGCTTTATGCATGTGCGTAATGTGTCGTCCCAGATTAGCTTGTGTGTTCAACACATGCTTATCTGGGACGACACTTTCGCGCTAAGACTGGATATTCTTTGCTAAAATACTTTCTTTTAAGGAAGAATCTCATAAAACTAGGAAGTGTCTTCCCTGATTAGTATTTGCGGACCGTACAAGTTGATCTGCGACGACACTTTAGGAACATGCATAAAGCCCGATTTTTCCAGAGCCAGGGTCAATTTTATTTATTTCCTATCCATATTCACATGTTCTTTATTGTTGGACCATACTGGTTCTGAATGCCTATTTGTTGTAAGCTAAATATTCAGTCATAACCAAAAAGTGTCATAAGATCAAGGCCCTGAATTCTAGCATTTAATGAGTTTATGTGTTTTTCCATACTCATTCTATGTCTTTTATAAATTATAAGTAAAAAGTGAACACTAGCAACATAATACTTTGCGACCAAAAATGTTTTACATACACTGTATATTACTTCTTTCGCATGAAAGAAGTTAACATGTGCAAAATTAGTTTGGCAAAGAAAATGACAGGTATTAGTTTTGTTGTGGTTTGATAGCTTTTATTTTACACGAATTATTTAACCACGATGAAGTATATGTAATTTACAAATATAAATCGGTTTATTTATTGTGCATGAAGGCATTTACATAAAACCAGAGAGCAGTGCAATCTCACATGTAAGTGTAGGTTTTTAATTTATAAATCACCAGTGTATAGATTGTTTTGAAAACAATTGTATAATCATGGTAAAATTGCATATGTCAAGCCATAACCATTATGCATGGGATACACTAGGACCAGGACCAGAGGGATCATTTTAAGTTCACATGATGTTTATGTTATGTATGTCTCACCCATATCTTGATTTAACCAGTATGTCATGTAATACATATTTTTCTTATAAAATTGTAAAAAGGTCACTCAGTGTATAGATCATGTGGACACGCTATTTCATGATCGACGGCGATATCCGCAGTCATAACAAGACATACAGCAATAACATAATTGAGCCTCGGTCTGGGAAAATGGTTCTTAATGCATGTGCGTCAAGTGTTAATCAGGGTTCAGGGAAAGTGTTTTCCTGATAAGCCTTTGCTGACCGCCGATTTACCCAAATAATTGATCTAGTTGTATAGTGATACGGGTCTTCTTCCATCACCGATAAGAGGATCGCAATATAACTTAACTACACGTAACAGACTACTGCTGACTCGATGTGCACAATACACTTCAAACCAAATCAATCCAATGAGCTACTGTAGACTTGTTACAACAATGACATGTTAAGCCTTTACGTTTCTGGCGTAACGTAAACATATCATATAAAGTAGATCTTACCTCGACATCATTATTATCAAATCGAATTCAAAAAGAATAAGGTGTTGAGAGTGGGATTTAAATAATTTCCGTCAAAACAATAGACACGATGTAGACAGGGAATTGTTTTTACTCGCTCATCGCCTATCTTACGGTGGATTCCGTAGAGAGTCGATGAATCACGATTGATATACATGTATGAAGTCGCATTAATACATATTCCAAAAGTTTATCTGCAGTTGCCAATGACACACACGAAGTAAATATATAGAACTTATTATAAACTTATCAATATGGGGCAAATAAGATGAAATGGTAGCACAGCAAATGTAACTGCCATTTATCAGAAAGCATAAGCCAGTTGTTCGAACAATAATGCCATTTAACAGCATGTATGTTCTGTATTAAAATAAGAATGTCATTTAAAATCATTCATGCACTGGTATATATTCCCTTCCATACGCACGGTGTTGTCACAGAATACCGATCCAAGAGTAAATAAAGTAAACATAGAATATCGGTAATTATCTTTCTTTTCCAGAGGATATGATTATCGTTTTCCACCATCGGAAGATATCCACTCAGAAGCCAGCATTGTGTGCACATTCGGACGGTCGCGCTCCGCTTTAATAAGTTAAGCTCGCTCTGTTTCTTAATATAGATCTATCTAAAATGCAGGTATTTAATATGATGTATGGTTACAAGCAAGTCGGTTGAAATTTCAATCGAGACATCGATACTCCGGATAACTTCACCGTTGATAAAATATGTTAATAGAACAATCTCATTTCCTGTTATATTAATACTAAGTATATTATATTTAAATGCAAATGTTTATATTGCGAATGTGTGTAACTAAAACGTTTATAGTATCATTCTATTGATTTAAGGGTCCCTTAATTGAAAGGCTATTATTAAACCGATCAAAGACATAACAACGTTTACTTGTAGATTATATCTAGGTTATTATGACTTGTACTTGATCTTGAATACGGGCAAATGGATCACAATGTTTTAATCAGAACTTTAGCTATCGTTGTTATAACAACTTATCTAACCAAATTTAATGACAACGATCGTTTTATCTTCATTAATGGTTGCATGAGTAACTTAGTAGGCTAGATACTGAGCGGTACACATATGTTTCGACAAGCATTTAAGGTAAATAAGTTTTATGTAAATATTATTTAAATACATATTATTTTGTTTTTGATTTCCTTTGTTTTGTTGTGAAAAAATAATTAACATCACGGTGACAATTAGTAAAATCTGTAATAAACGATGTTTATTTCAATATGTACTATAGGAATAATGTGTCACATGCTAAGTTTATTTTAAAAATTCATGTCTTCCTGTAGAATCCCGGAATGTATATACCATATGCTTTAATAATAGACGCGATCATATAACAGCATCTGTAAGCATGTATATGAATGCGTATATTGCTCATAAATTGGCATACCGTATGCTTAACCATTATATTATTATATCATGATCAACTTGAGTGTAAGCATGTATTTTACATTTCGTGTCGGTGAATTGCTAGCAATTATTTTGTAGATAGGTTAGATAAATATAATTTAACGCAAGTATAGTTTTCAAAGAACTAATGATGCAGTCTTACTATTATCTTTAATTTCGGCCAGCTTATAAAATTGGATAACGAACAAACCGAAGTACTTCTATCATGTACATTCAATAATATAGTGACATGTAGCCGTTCCTATAGAGGGCGACTTCGATCGCGAACTTTAGTCTGGAAACGGAAGTTGTTATACGCATGTCTGGTAGGGTAAATGGTCGAATGTGCTTTAGTTTGAGGTTACAATATTCTAAATCTTTTGGGAGTGCAATGCTATACACTTTAAAAACCTAAACATCATTTATAAGAAGACACAATTTTCTGTGTGGGCACTTGCCATGACTTTATTTTAGAATGTTTCTTTGTGCATGTGGTACGGAAAACATTGATGTTTAACAGAAATTCACTCATTTGCTTGAAGGTTAAAGACTACATGAGACTTTGACAGATGGCGGGAAACCCTAATCCACTGGTACGAACCTGGTGAATTGATGGCTGTAAAACAGTGACCGCTGATTCGCATCGAGTTCTTTTTTGCAAAACGCATGACCCCCCTTTTTTATTGTCTAAATCATTGCGGCTTGGAATGCTCTTTAAGAAAAGGTATGGTTATGGGTGTCTCTATGCGCAAAAGTTATTGCTTTTACATTGAATTTGTGTAGGAAATCTTTTGGTATATTGTAACCTTGATTAGGTTATTAAAAGTTACAGTATACTAACTATATTGGGTATACTCTCTCAAAACAAGAATATCATACAGTTCCAAATTACATGGGAATACGAAAAACATATTGACGATTTTCGTGCACACTATCGAGTTGCAAGACATTTATTCGATATATTGCTTGAAATGACAGTGCTATTTAGTTAAGCTTGGAACATCATGTACATTTCTTGAATAATTTTACTTCAAGTACAACTAATTTTCCTGCGTTTTCTATCAAATAAACATGTTTTACTGAATGTTGACTTAGTTTTCTCGAAAAAAGATTGTAATGTAAGAAGACTTAATAAATCATTTAATAAATACTTGAGGATCGCTCTGTAAAAAGGGGTTTTAATGCATGTACATAGTGTAAGGCTGTGTAGTCCGCACAGGCTTATCAGGTGCCTTTACAAATTTTTCGCTCATAGAAAAATACGATAAAAGCGGAAAGTGTCTCCCTGATTAGTGTGGACTGAACAGGCAATCTGGTAAAACAATTTACGCAGATGCATTAAACCCTATTTTCACAGAGCAAGGCTTAACTTATTAGAGTATAGCCGTCTAAATGCTATATAACTTGTGATTCATGATACAGTTATATGTAATAATTTATTATTTGTCCATTTTAAATGATGCATATTGTAATGTATTGGGTTGAACGAAACTTTTATTTGAATAAATGTGTTCACTCAACATTCTTGCAATTATGTTTTGCCGTATTATAGAATTATGTAATAATAAATAAATTTTAACTAGATTCTCTTTTCTTCATGTGATTTATTTATATATTTTAAACCAGAACAACAACAAAATCCATAACATAATGAACGCAAAACATAATACTCTATATTCACGGAAAAAAACTATAATAAAATTCAAAATCAAGGTTTCTAATAATCAAATTTTTCCATATCAAATTATTTCCAAGTTCCATCAGTTATTTCTCTATGAATAAACAACACTTGTATCATCTATATGTAAGACTATTACAATAAATGGTTGTTAATAAACTGATAAACAATGGAAAAGGTTACCTAATCTACAGATTATAGAGCATTGTGCTATGATTTCATTGTTCATGAAAAAAGAACCAATATCATAATTATGATGTGCAGCTCGCACTCAACATTTACTTAGGCAGATAATACCTAAAACAGTTAACAATTTCTGTTCATGTTTTTGACTCGTGATGAAAAATCTGGAAAATGCATGTCCCAATGTTTATGCAGTTATTTGAAGGATATTGTTTTCACCAATAATCTGACTTGGAGTGACCTATAATTACATACTTTGTATCCTCTTTTGTAATGACAAAACTATTGAATCGCCATAATTCATCACATGTCTCCAATAAAAAAATAACTTACACACTTAAAACTAAAAAAAAAACAATTTCAAGGCATCTCATGTCACTTGAACTCGAAGTTCACGAGTATTTTTACACTGATATTTCAGCGCTTTGTTTATAAGCAGTTCACGTATTACAATTTAATAAATTGTATACAATTAGTAAGTATGTATTAGCACAAGTATTACATTATGACAACAGTACCATAAGGGATCACATTTGGTCACGCCTCCACACTCAGTGACTGACACAAATAAATTCAAGCATTATTTCAAATAATAATGTCATCTACTGACAGTACAAAACCAATAGCCAGGGTTAAATATATCCTATAAAACCATGCTGCCAAATTCATAAAATATATAACAATGCATAGTCAGTTATCATTAATTTCGGCTTTGACAAGTTTTTATTTCTAAATGATGTTATGTAAGTTTAAACAACATACACAATGTACCAATTTCTATGAGATAATCTAAAAATTGTTTCCGGCTTGCTTGCGCTTGATCCTTGACCTCTTGGATACTAGCAGCTCCTCAGTTGCGGACGATGGATGGTGGGTGATTGTAAAGGCCATAGACTTTGGAAAAGCTGGATCAACAAGGAACTTCGAGTGGAGGGAATTTTACTGTTGATCTCCATGTACTCATTTCAAATCCTGGACATGCAAGCATGGGATGCATGTGTAGTAACTGACACATTAGTAACTATAAGTCAGTAACTGACAGTAACTGTACTACTAGAGATTGGTGTTGAAATAAGTTCACGACCAATCACTTTTAGTTATTTGAATACTCCAGGAATAAAACGCTATCGGATATCCTCTGATTTTCATAAAAAATATATATCAATTATATAACTAAGGAAGCACACATAGTATCTTCTTTAAATACATACATTTATTGTGTGATCAACTAAAATCTTATAAGACAGGGTAGTATGCATACTCTAAGTCAGATGTATTCTCTTTAGTTCCTGACAGGTAACCAGGTGTGTAATTACTCCCTTGCGACAAACAAGACAGACTAGAATCTGGTGGGGCTGATGACCGTGAATATGTGTAGAGCATACTTTTCGAACATGATGAACATTCAAACTTGCAACTGTTGGGATGGCACGCCTTGAGCTAAATAAAAGATTGTCTTAATGGACCCACAAAATATCAAATCAAACATATATATTACGTACATTAAACAAACAATAACATTGGTTTTAAATTGAGGTAACCGTAATATACTATACTGAACAATAATATTTCATATTATGATAATTAAGTGCCCTGTCGCCCCTGGCTAAAAGGTTTTGATAGCTATAGCCAGCCTCTGCAAACGCTGTCCAAGCATAAGCGAATAGTCAATAATTCTTTTGAGTGTACATTTGAGTTTATTTCATAACCTTATTTCTAACGCTTCCGAGTTCGTGCTCAGAAACAATATAGGTGCTGTACATAAACAGATTAATCCATTTAAATAGGCATTTTGTCACCAAATATTTATTTATATTACATATATTACATGCATATAGCATAAACCATCGATAAAGACATATGGACAGCTCAATTATCTCTGGATGCAAGACATATGAACAAATTTCAACGAAAATAAAAATAGCGTTCACACATCTTACCATTTGCCGCCATCTTTGAACCAGAGGAATGGCCGTTTTTGTCTTGTTGATCCAATGAGACCAGATTAGTCGAACCAAAGTGAATTCGATCTCAGTTTAGTCAGACCATGGAAACTATGGTTTGCGATCGAAGTCGCCCAGAGCATGGTGTAACTTTCGATCAGCAGACGATTTATATGCACCAATCAGTCTGGTAGATTCAGCGACATTTTGCATCATTTTCAATATTGCCACTTTCATATGAATCACCACGACAATTTAAACAAAAAAAGAGCAATATATGCATATTACGACACATCTTATACAATTGACCACCATTAGCCTTTATATTGAAATATAACCAGCATTTGGTAAAGAAAATTTTGACAATACACTACATCTTATGTCTATTTTCACAACTATTGTAGAAGTGGTGGCAATATAAACAGCATTTGTTTAAGGAATATTTGACCACACATGACCTCTTTAACATCTACTGAAGAAGTATTGACAATAGTTCCCATTTTTTACTGTATCAAATCATTAAAAGGATTAAGTTTATTAGATCAAGGCAATGTAAGGACAGGTGAAAGTTTGCTGCTTTAAGTGTGGGTCCTGTTTGGTTCATTTTACTATTATAATTATACAGTTTTATCAAACTAATTATAAGGCTTTAGGGTCATTTGTATTTGCATGATGAAAAAAGGCATATTTAGACAGTTCAACAAATTAATACAGCCTGACAACAATTCTGCTATTAATGTTTTAATAAGCTTACATTCCCATTTTTTTTTGAAAATTTCACATTCAGTTTTACAAAAAGTGCAGTTTATTTATACATTTAAAACAAGAAAGAGTTTGTACCTATGATTCTATGTATAATTCTGTATTGAAACCACTGACAACTCGTCTCTCGTGTGATATGAAAAGGCACACCAAAATATGTCTCCATTCTTTTGTTTCAATATTATTGACAATGTTTGAACATTTATGTATACACACTGGCGTAGACTGATTTTAGGTTATGATTTCATACATAGGTTGTGTACTCTTTGTGTTAGTTAAGACGGATCACAGACAAAGTTAATTGAAAAGGTTGTAAATGATAAGGAAATAAGTTAAAACAGTGGTCGAGATATAAATTACGCAGTGGTAATCTATATTTAAAAGTGATCAAGACATTAATCACGCAGTAATAAAACTACAGCAATTAAAAAATGGGCAACCAATAACCAGTGGATAAGTACTATTGTCAAGTCAATTAAATTACACTGAAATAGGTATGTATAGAGCGGATATGTTTATGATCATCATGTAGTGTGCTGAGTTATCATCAGCATCATTTCTGGGGAACACTGCAACATATTAACGTATGTTTTAAAACTATGTTGCTTTTGACATAATTTATTTTGAGCACCAAGCTTGAATAGTACTGGAACAATACATAAATACTAGTGTGCAACATGTTAAGTTAAATAAGTTGTTTTACATGAATTTGTCGCGACATTTTTCAATTGGGCTACATACGCTGGAACCAGTTGCCTTTTTTTAAGAAGCAGCTAAATAGCGTTGAAAAAGTGAAATCAACGAAGATTGATTCATTTGATCGGTTTCTTCCTGCGTCTGATTTTTACGCATTTGGGAATCAAATTATTCGAATCATATGGTACCATAGTTCATTTAACAGCGACTTATTTTTGTCCAAACGCAAATTTAAATTGGAGGACATATTTTCAATTCTGCGCTGTGTAGAATATTGGGCGAAGTAGTCTTTAAAGATTTGTTTTAAACAACGCTTAAACTGTTGTAGGATTTATATTATCAAATAATGAGACTTATTTTTCATTTTACAAAACGATAATGCATACCTGCGTTTAAAAAATATTAACGAACACAAACATTAAAACATCATTTAAATTAAACACTTCATTTTATACACACATGAAACCAATCATATAACAGACAACAAATTAATACATCAGGATGTTTAATTCAGCAGGGTAAAACTGTGTATACCCACTTTAACAATGCTGATTGATTGAAGTATAATATCGCTGTATTGATATTACTCAAAATCTTAAAAAAAAGAAAACAGTGCGATATCACCAAATGCAGCGTTTAATATTCATGACGAAAGCTTAATCATACATTTAATAACATTTGTGACAAACATTATCAAATATTCACTGGACGGTAATCAGAGGGGGTAATCACGTGATGATCAAACGGAAGTTAAGATGGCGAGGTCCGTGTCAAAACAGGTATTTTTCGCCGGTTTATAGCCTTTGCTACTTTTTTGGTAATTATTTAATGCCGTTCACTTTCCAGTGATAGTAGCAAAAAAGTGATTAGCGTTTATTCGAAGTAATGTTCTCTCTATATTTCGACTTTTCTCTCAAAAATTCCTTAGCTATAGCTGTTTGCCATGTAATTTGTGATCGTTGCTGGGTTTTACGTATTAAATTACTCTCTTGCATACAAAGAGTGACGTATTTATATTTAAAATTCCGTCTACGAGTATTCTTTATATGTCTGTATGGCGGTCTGGTATGGAGTAGACGTCTAAAACCCGTTCGCCATCATCATGTGATTTCCCCCATCTGATTACGTGCGTGACAAAAGATTCATTTTACTTGAAATGGACGCCTTCATAAAGAACATTGATATCGCTCGAACATTCGTTTTTCTTATCTGTAGAACCAATCGCTGAAAAGTTCGAGAGAAACAATTTTACGAGTAAAATTGTTGTGGTCTAGCGTTCACAATTGTTATCTAAAGCTGGGTTATTTTATTTTAATGGGATTCCTGGTATTTTGTTTGAACACAAACAACTTGCCTTATAGACGGAGAGAACAGACGCGTGCACGGAATCTGTTTCGCGGGATGTAAATGATAGTGACCACAAACATGCTCATGGTGACCTAGTGTGATAATCTTTTGTCCGTCCTTCGCCGGCTGTCGTGCGCCAGGCGGCGTGACAGTTATCCTTAGATGGTGATAGTGAAGCATTGTTAACACTCAATCTTTTGTCAAATCATCATAAAACTTGCTCAGAAGAATTGTTCTTATTATCGAAGCTGAATTCAAATAAAATTGATTATACTCTATTGAAAATCCTGGCCAGTTGCTGATGGGACAGTTTTCCTTATATGGCCATTATAAAACCTTCTAGAGATTCTAGAGGTAACGTTTATTGCACAATCTAATTTATATTGATAAAAACATTCGTCCAAATTATACCCCTGCTAAATTTGAAACTTGGTTGCATAGGGTGAAATCTATGTCACTAAGTCAGATACACTATCAAGTCACATTTATGTTCTAATCTATTAAGTTGGTAAAGACTTTGCTTTAATGATATCTCGATTGAGTTTACAACTGGCTTATGCTGGTTAAAAACTAGGCAATATTAAATAAAAAGCGTTTTAACATTCTAGAGTCATTTTGTATCGCATTGTCTTCATGAAACTGGCTACGAACATTTGTCCCAATACTTTCTAGGCTAAATAAATAAATAAATTAATGAACATTTTGTCTGGAGTTTATGGTTTTTAGAGTGAATACATTTGCATTTATTTTGGCAACAGTGATGAGCATGATCGTAGAGTCGCGAACAAAACAAAAACCCTGTGCCAATATCCAATGTCAACGTCACAGTTCAAGGTCGAAGGTCATCTAAATAAATATTTATATTTTAAAATATGTTGGAAGAAATGATGCTTGTGATCGGACTGTAGCACGCAAAGACCTTTTCTCGGGGTCAGTACGAGTGTGTGTTTTTTTTAAATATCAAACATTATGATGTGAAAAAGTGTTGAGCACAAGAACCATTTCGATAGTTCTAAAGTTCGGAGTTTAGTCTCTGTTTGGGAGTCCTTACGTCTACAAATCGTTGATGTCACCTTTTGAAATGCCCCTTATACTGGTTTAATCTGTATGTTTGTTTTATAAAAAAATAACAACAAATATTTCCTGCGCCGCTTTTAACTTGATCAGATCTCACTAATAATCATATTCGCCGAGAAATCTTAAGACCTCTCAATTTTGGCATTTTGCGACAATCATGTGATTCTGTATTAAATCCCTATAACGTATGAGAGAGCGGTTCATGTAATAGCACTTTTGTAAAATAATGTTAGGAAATATAGAGTGACGGTGTGGAGCGGGATGCCCTCGACCCACTCACACCTATTCACGAGGTAAATAAAAAGTAGTGAACGGAAAAAACACACACAAAAACACAAACAACTTTATAATATCGTTACGCCTTTTAATTGTTTTATTTGTTAATAAATCATTTGAACTTTTATGAATTTAATTAAAAAAACACACAATACGTGCGCATTGATTAATCACCTAATATTCCTAAACGTACATGTATTTCATGGATCATATTTCTACTCCAAATTCAAGAATGGTTAAATACGTACGGGGCAATGTTCATATTAACATATAATATCGATGAATTGTTATTATACAAAGCTAAACAAATAAAAACTAAAATCACTAAACGCATATTGCAGTATGAAATTCCCTAAATTCAAGGAAAAAGTCGTAGCTTTTGTTCCAAAAGTGGATTATCTACAAGTGAACACATACAATGAGCACTGAAAATGAATATTGCCAGCCAAAATGCATGCTGAAGTATATTTGAATAGCTTTGTGCAATTTATAACAAGCTATTAAAAAGCATAATTCTCAATCTAGAGAGTTTATGAAGCGAATATTTACAATATCAGTGTTTTTCGCGCCAATTTTTCCCAATGGGTGCGGTGCCTGAACTCTTTCCACTTTCGCAAAACAAATCGCTGACCACAGTCCGTCGTTAGTTTCTCAAAAACATAAACACATCGGAAAGTGAATGCGTTTTTATCATAGAGAGCAAAGTGAGATTGATGCGTAATATTGTTTTCACAATATTTTAAGCAAACTGTTGAATGATTAAACATCGCTTATCGTCTGTAACACATTACAATCGATATTATTTGAAAACGTCGCATGTGATTTGTAACGAAAAAACTAAGTTTACAATATACAATTTTTAATTAATATTGATCATCACCGGTAGGAAACTCATGTATTGCATGTAATACTGCCGCCTTGTTGAAATTATATTGTCTGTGAAATAATAAACGCAACAAATAAAAATGAACAATATGTACACTCGTTTTTAAAGCACGTTTGAAATAACTTCTCTATCATGCAAATGGGACACGTCGCCTGCACAGTAAAGAAAAATAGTTTCCACAATTAAGATTACAGAATATCACCAAACAGTTACGGTCCTGATTGTTTGGATTTAACACATGTTTGATTTTCGAAGCTCATAATAAGTGGTAAATTATCCACACCTTCGGTTTGATAATTCAGGATTTAAAGAAAGATGTTTTGTGAACATTGCAGGAAGAAAGTAGACGCAACTTGGAAGTTTTGCAAAGAATGTGGACAGCAAATGGTACAGGAATCACATGGTACGAACATTTGTTATCATGATAGTATTTTCCCACAAAATGTGAGCCATGTATATAAATATTGAGAGAGAGAGAAAGGAGGTTGGGAGGGACGGAGGGAGGGAGAGAGGAAGGGAGGGAGGGAGGAAGGAAGGAAGAAAGGGAGGGATGGAGGGAGGGAAAGAGGGAGGGAGGAAAAGAGCGACGGACAGAGGGACGGAAAGAGGGACGGAAAGAGGGAGAGAGACAAGAGAGAGAGAGTGAGAGAGAGAGAAAAGAGAGAGAGAGGGAGATAGAGAGAGAGATGAGAGAGAGAGAGATGAGAGAGTAGAGAGAGAGAGAGAGAGTAAAGAGAGAGAGATAGTCAGGATAAAGAGAAGAGGAGCGAGAGAGATAGAAAGAGAGAGAGAGAGAGAGAGAGAAGAGAGAGAGGTAGAGAGAGAGAAAGAGAAAGAAAGAGGATACACAAGAATACAGAACACAAGAGAGAGAGAGATAGATAGAATAGATATCGCTCTCTCGCTACTCTACGATCTTCTATCTCTCTCTCTCCTGCTCTCTCTCTCTCTATCGCTCTCTCTCTCTACTTCTCTCCTCTCTCTCTCTCTCTCTTCCTTCTCTGCTCTCCCTCTCTCTCTCTCTCTCCTCTCCTATTCTCTCTTTGCAGTCGCTAAGACGCTCCCCCTATCCGCTCCCCCTCTCTCCTCTCTCTCTCTCTATTCTCGTGCTCTCTCTCTCGTCTATCTCTCTCTTCTCTCTCTCTCTCTCTCTCTCCCTCTCTACTCTCCCTCTCCACACCTCTCTCCTCTCTCTATCTCTAGCTTCGCTATCTATATATAGATCTGAATAATCTATCTATAGATAGAGAAGATACCAATTTATGATCAGGTTTTATTGTTACAAAAATTATTGATTCTTGTGTATGAAATGTATTTTTTATAACGCAAACTGTGACAACAATGACATGACATTGCGTGTTTGCATGTATCGAATACTCTGTAAGATATACTAAGTTTTAAATGCATACGTAAGTAAACCTACTTGAACGGATTTTCAGAGCACATGCACCGTTATTTGTTTCTCTTTTATTTAGCAATTTATCTATTTAAATCAATTATCTTTTTTTTCGGATCTCACCTCTAAAACTAAAAGAGATATCAACTAGAAACTTAATATGTAGGTAGATCTCATTTAGACGATGTCCAAGAACGGTTACTTCCACTACCTGTTTGCCGTTATTAATAATTTGTGAAAGTACATTTCATCCAGAGCATTAATCCAAAGTTAAATAAGTATCAATTTGAAACTAACATGTAATTAATAGGTAGATCTCTAAGCGGGGATATGCAGTTCTCAGTAACTTTGATAATGACCGTTTTGAATTTCGCTATATTATATTATAAACAGTACAGCTTACGCAAAACAAACATATTCCGCGATCCGCGGAGTCAGACGCCATCTTCGCCTCCGCGACATGCCTCGGCATTATGCCGAGGAATTTGTTGATGATGCCGAGTCACTCGGCGGACAATCTTATTAGCTATAATTTACAATGTACATGTACCTCGGATAGAAATTGACTCCCGGAGTCCGAGTTTCGCATCATAATGTTTATTACATGGAGCGTTACTACGTTGCGAAACAATTTACTACATAATACATTGACAATTAGATTTTTCATCATCTGTGCAAATTATCTTTATTAACTATTTCTTAATTTTTAACCCTTTCCCTGATAGATGCGTATGATCCCGAGTCTATCGACTCCCCGATACAGGCGTTTATTACCGTCTCTATCGATTACTGCATATATGCGAATTTTTCCGTCTCTATCCATTACCCGATAATCCAGTGTTTTCCCAATGTCCATTTTGAAATGCAAATTCTGATTAATATTGACGACAAAAGTGCTAAGGAAAACTTATTAACACAGACATCCAACATTTTTCTAAAGTACCAAATGAATTTCGGCATATGTTTGTATATAAAGATTTGATGGAATAGGTGTCTAATCGGGACAAGGGTAACGTTAACAGTGATTCCAACATGCGTAAATAACTTAATGTGGTGTGCGCGCATCGTGTACAATTCATGTCCTGTAACAAATTGTTGCCACAAATAAATACATGTACATGCCCATGATACACGTGTATGTTCGTGTCCAGTGTTTGTCTTGACAAAAAGCGCTCGAAAATAGGCGTGGGTGTATTTATAAATACACAAAAACTGCGTAGCGCAGACAACATTGTAAAAGCTTCGTAGTGAATTTCCATTTGAGTATCGGGGTATCTGGCAAATGATTTTGACATTTTCCTGAATAAAATACAAGTCACAAAACGCTGTATTATTTTCATATTTTAGTTCGTTCAATATTGCAACAATTATTGTACTGCATCTGATTGCACACAAAGTGCCGTATAAAGATCGTATTCTTTTTACAACGACCAATTAACGGCGTCATTTATATTTAGATTTTATGCAACATGTATAAGTAATTTTATGGAAATTGGGAGAAATTGTAAGCGATTTTTCAATAATAAATCAACGTTTTTTTTCCCATTTAATTTTTCATAATTATTTATATTTTGTTTTGTCTGTGTATGTTTGTTTGGTTTTCATTTGTTTTTAGCAAATCTTATGAAAATAAATATCGTAATGGTAAATGTTTAAAGCAAGTCCCGTTTCCGAGATCATATACGAGAATTACTGACATGTACAATCATTGTTTTGAAAGACGACACGTGCTTATCTAAAGTTTGTGTTTTTGTAATACACAGGATATTGGATTATCGGTGCTTGATTGAGCAATAAAACAAAGACGCAGTCGGCGGTTTTTAGAAGGCCTTTTGTACTGACCAACATTATAATTAATAGTGCACGTGCTCATCTAACATTTAAGGATAAAACACACGGGAGACTAGACACTTTGTGCTTGTTTGGGCTAAAAAACGCAATCCCGGTGGCTATTTACAGTAGCACACGTGTCCAGAAACTAAAGAATTCGGGTAATAAAGCACTGAGATTATGATCTGAAAACTGCATGGAGTCTAAAATGAAACAAAATGCCGACAAATCAAAAGTTTAAGCGGCTTATGTTTCAGTATAAAAATTCGATATTTTAAGGCGGGGTTCTCACTGCATTTCCTATTGCACTCGCATACGCTTGTATTATTTGTTATATCCTCGTATTATTTCCACAGATTAATTCTGTTACCACGGCTGATTACTTAGATGAGTTATTTGACAGTGACTCTGATGAGTCTGAGTTTTCTGGTTTCTCAGAGTTTGACTCTCATATTGAAGTCGGTGATTTGTCCGATGATGACATTATTCCCGATGCTGAGTCCGCAGATGATAATTGGACAGATGACTTCAGTCCATTAAGGGTGCGTCTACACAAAATATATGACCCCCAAAAAAATCATAAGGTAAATCTATTGCAGATTTCAAAATGTCCAAACCATTTTTTTTACATAATTTAGTGACTGCTACCACAACATAATAGCTATGCCTTAAATAAATTTCCATTATTACAATTACAATGAAAATGCTCACACTTTCCAGGCGGATAATGTGATATTACACAAGTCATCTTTATTTTCGCGCATATTTTAAGAGAACAGCAGGTTTACAAGTGTATTTAATTGTCACAATAATGATACTGTTTTGCGTCACTTTATTATTTTGGTGGTCACATTTATGCCGCGTTTGATGTTTCTATATATTGCCCGACAATTCCGTTTATTACGACTGCCATTTTAAAAGCAGATTATGTCAATATTGCTGAACAGTTTGTTAAGACAAACGTTTGCCATTTTCCATCAAACGAATTGTACATGCTACTGTTTTATATAATGGCAGACTAATCGAGACGGCGGTATTCTAGGCGAACATGCGTATATCATCTGATGCAATGTGTAAATTTATATTTAATTGCAACATGAACATGGCCATTTCTGAAAATCGGGACGAAGTGAAAGTTATCATTTTTAAATATAACTGAACATATGTTTTTATTAAAATTGTAACATTATTTTTATATTTGTTTTTTATGTGTATAGTTGTTTGGTTCTCGTATGTAACTTCGCAAATCTTATGATAACCAATATTTTGTTTTCGATGTTTAAAGCAAGTCTCGTTTCCGATATCATGTTTGGGATTAAACTGTGTAAGGTTTATTGATATGGTTATAATGACCAACAAAATCATTATGTATGAAGTTCAGTATGCAGAAAAGCTGACGAAAGGTTTACACAATCACGCAGAAGTACACATATCAACGCATTATTTGTATCTGTTTCTAATAATCGTTTATTGAAAAATAATTTAACATTTGTTATAGTATAAAATCAATATTTGTATATTTTTTTCTCGGCGAACCGCCGCGTGTAAAGACGCGGCGTGATGCCGCGGATCGATGCCGAGGCAGCAACAGACAGGGCGTAACTACGCGAATTATCGCCGATGCCGAGGGAATACTCGTTGTAGATGCGGAGTTATTTCGAAAACAAAAGAATGTTTCCGCGGATTTTGTTGGTTTTGCGTGAGCTGTACTGTAACTAAATAATAATCTAATTCGCAATTGCGTTTATTTCAGAACGGACGGATTTGATGTTGATAGGTTATTTTGACCAAATGATTTTCTCCATCGAAATGCTTTGATATGCATACATACATATACTATGTTATATGTATTATTAGGCGAAGGAGCTACTGGCGGCGTAGAAGAAAACAACGAAGATTGCGATAATTTTCCATCTGGATCATCGCTTGTGGATAGTCCAAGTACGAAGAATAATACAAACCTCTGTTCACTTCTTTCAAATATACATTGCTCAAAAAGTGAGCAAGCGATAAACATGGATGAAATATACATAAAATCAAGAATATCTTGGATGTTTTTGTTAATTTATATACCACTTTCAGTTTCAGTTTCAGTTTTGCAATTCTGCACTTATCCCCGTTCACTAAAAAACACATTACCTTGCAGAAACAAGAAGGCAATAATGGTCCCATTTCGCCGCCCAATATCAAAACATTGTAGTGCTGGATTCTGGAATGCAATTTTTTCCAAATTTAAGGACAGGATAAATTGATCCGAACAACAAAGAGGATGACTTTTCAATAATATAGTCACTCAAGAAATACCATTAATCACAAACGTAATCGCGAACAGAAACATCCATTATTTTGTCAAATCTATTAATCTAACACACATATCGAACATATCAATCAATTAACATTAAAACATTGTATTTAATGCATAATCATGCTATACACCATCATTAACCTGATAGTTGATATATAATATTTGCTTAATATATAATCAACATATAATAACCAACTATCATGTAAAAATGTATCATACGTGAGCTATATTGTCTTTTAAAGTTAAGAAAGTACTAAATTATGTAACACTATATAAACATACTGCTGTCTTATCTTAATTCATAATCTTTCCCGCTTAAGAAAATACGTTTTAAAAGAAATCAACAATTTGGCCACATCCGTTATTAAATATTATATATGAACAACCAATGTCAACAAGAACACTATGCACTGTGGCGTCAAATTAATCTACCTTTGTATCAAACGAATTTGACGTGTCCGTGTTGTTGTAGACATGTATTGTGGTGTTGATTATTACATTTAAGGTTTGAAAGATCTAGCTGCTTTTCAAGTCAGCAACATAAGTAATACCTTTATACTTTTTAAGTTTTATTTTCACTTCAAGAAGCCCGACACTCTTAATATACATTGTATTATGCTTAACGGCTTTACATATCGCATTTTAATATTTATGACTTGCCAATACAAACGTACAGTGATTGTTCTCGATGAAAGCGAATGAGAATGTTAATTCTTATTATGTCTTATTGCAGTTCAAATCTGAATCGAATTGGTTAAACTTGACAACAAGATCAAAACATAGAAAAGATGTCATCACTTTGGAAGCCATTTTTACGTCTCAATCAAAATGAAACTTTTATAAAATGTTTATCTGAATAACATCATAGTCAATTATGGATCTGAGTCAAGAAAGTCAAAAACTTGATGTCATCACTCTTGTGAAACCTTATTACGACTCTATAAACCGCAAAATTTGTAACCACTGTAGTAGTCACAATCATTTCTCAATCCTAATAACGGTGTTGAGTATGTTTTATCTTGATAATATCAATGGATATGTTGTACCATTTCAAAGGTATCCTTGCATATCTTTCACGAGTATTTTTCGATTCAACTCTTGAAAATACCAATGCCTCATGATTGCCTATTTGGCATTGTTCTGTTACTCCTGCTTCAATGTTTTGACATTTTTGCAGGAAACCTACCACTGTCTTGGTTTGATTTGGATGGAAAATGATATATTTGGTTGCAAGCACTTTTCCAACGTTTGATTCTATTTATATATTTGATAATCTGTGCTAATGATGACATGGGCACTACTATTACTCTCGTCAACCGGCGCCACAAGAAGAATGGTTTCTACTTTCATGTCCACAATTTTACTTCTAATATTTGCCAGAATAAATCCAGAATATGGAATGTGAGTGTACCTGGCTGCTTTTAATTCAAGATTAAATTCATTCAGTGATATCAGTGCTGGTTTTGGCGTCATGTTAAACATTTCAGTTACCACACTGATCTGAGACCCACTGTCAATAAGCGCGGTCGGTTGTCTCTTTGCCGTGTGGGTGATAGCGATAGTAGATAGGTAAGCATCACCTACCATTCTACAAAAACAATGTTTTCAACTGGTTTTTGTTCAGGGAAAGTGTTATCTTCACAGCCCTCATTCATCCCATCAATAAGAGCTGGTTCCCGTTTAAATGTTGTTGAGGGTTACTGTCTTAATGAATAGCAAATTGCCCGTAAGGTCGTGTGCCTCTTTATTGCCTCTGTTTTCGGAGTAACCTCTTTTTTTTCTTGAAAACATTTGCATATTTCCGGTTTGTGGTTTAGTATCTTTTTTTTCTAATTTCTGTGGTCACATTTTCACTTGTGTTGTCTTTCAATGCTTATTTTTCCTGTATTTGTATATCTAGTTATTTTCGCATACATTTTACCTTCTCTGTTAGATCATTCAATAAGCTATTTTTTTTTATCTATTTGCATTGGATTTATTTGTTTGGAATGTTCTCGTCTGTCTTGTGATACTTTAATTTCCTGTTCATCTCTTCTCACTCGGTTTCGAAACTCTTCAAATGTGAGGCAGTTATGATATAAAACTCTGGAAGCATTGTTCAACTCAAAATGTCTCAGGTATTTCACATACTTTGTTCGAAGTAATTCATCTTTGTTGTTTTCTTGTAATTCACCCTTTTCAATAGCTCGTTGAATAATTTCTTTAATTAATATACCCCATGATGTTATGTCTTTATCTTTATCCTGTCTGGCTTCATAGAACTCTTCAATAATACTCTGTCCGCTTTTAATATGTCCAAAATTGCTTTCCACATTTGGAAATATATCTATTAAAGTTGCCGTCGGTTTCAAACCGTTGAAACAGTTTACCGAGTATCGCATTTCGAACGTACTTTCGATCGCCCGTTACCGTTCTATAAATTGTGCTGGGTCCGAAAATTTAGCAACACTTTGTTTCAACAAATTGGCACATCTATTTACTTCCAGTTCAAATACGCGGTAAAACGACGCGATTATTTTACCTTTGCAAGGATGTAACTCACACTAGTATTTCTCATTTAAATTATATTTCCCTTACATCCTTTATTTGCCTATAAACCAAACAAACACAAATCTGGTTTTTGTACTAGCCGCTGGGACTCACATTCCGGCTGTCCGTGTAATATTAAACTTAATATACTAACAACCATCATACAATTTACATCACATAATAACACTCATGATAATACATTCTTTTCTCAGTCAGCATACAGTATCATCCTATGTCAATTTAGTTCGATACATGTATCAGCTATTCAATTCCATATATAATTTCCATTATATGAAATATTCACAAATTGCTATAAAATGCACCATGCGAGTTCCCAAGGCTGAATGACAAAAACTGACCACTGTTCACTCCTGCACGAATAGCTTCGTGCTTCTACAGCGCCACAGTGGCAAATACATACTAAAGGGAAAGTAATTTTCGTCTCATTCAATAAATTTCAAACGCCGAAAATTTTATTTCCCTTACATTTATTCTTTGCCTATACAACACAGAAACAAAACTCTGTTTTTTGTACTAGCCGCTGGGACTCACATACCGGCTGAATTAAAGAACGGGCCACTTTTCAATTAATACCTGAAAACAATACAGTATTAAAACAGTTTTCTTAATGTTTACATACACAGTTACAAGCCAAAACGCTTAAGACAACCTTTGCCTTTCCTCTACAGAACTCTTAACAACCTTTGAGCACTCCCTGGACCATCGTCCGTGGCTCTTAAACGAACGATCAGGAATCAACACGTTAGCTGCCGCCGTGGCTCCACCCGATTTCAATGAATGTTAACCATAACATTTCATATCACTCACAAAATGTTGTATAGCATGTATACCACATCGCCTAACTTTAAAATCATCTTTTGTTTATGTTGAGAGAAAACAAAACATTATATATCACTTAGTATTTCACACAATATACTTTAAGATTAACTATTGGGCATAATACAGTTCATGTTCTAGCTACAGGCACCCATGCTTCAGCCCAATACTTGTCGGTCTTGGATGACTGAATCAAATTACTCATATACATTGGGTTATAAATTATATCACATCTCTTTAAATTAAACAGCTCATAACTTCATAAAAATGCAGCATATGAATGTAACAGTGAACTCATTGGCCTTAGAGTATATACATTGTTTTCTTTATAAAACAGTGAAACACGTTTTCAGTACAGATAAATAATTTGGTTCTTTTCTTTTCGAAAGTTTGCTCTTACCTAAATTAGAACCAAATCATGATGCCACATTATAGTATAAAAGCATTCACAATATTACTTGGTTACTGAGCGGTGTGAATACAAGATGTCAAATATAAAATACATGAAACGCTATGGCGGGCAAAATACCCTCACTGGTAAACTTATTTCTCAAACACCAATACACAAATTTTAATCCTAATAAAAGGTTCAACATAAGTACACACATTTGAAAACTAAACAAATACATTCCAATATATAGTACTAACCTGACAGCCAATACCGGCACGTCGTGCCCTGCTTACATTCGCATTGCCACACCTGAAGTGTAACAAGAAACTATTGCTACTATTAAGGAAAGCGCCATAACCGCTGTACAATTCAGCGCCTATTCATTCACGAGTAATCTCTTTTAAAAACTAAACAAATACATGCCAATATGTATTACTAGCCCGACAGCCAATGCCGGAACGTCGTACCGTGCTTACACGCTCATTCAGACACCTGATGTGTAACAGGCCACTGTGGCGTCTATTAAGGCAAGCGCCATAACCGCTGAACACTTCAGCGCTTACTCATTCACGAGCATCTCCCTCCTTTACATATAGAGCTTAAAGACAGCATGATTCATTTAGGCGAGCGCGTTAACCATGACATTGTTATTATGATAACTGAAATTACCTCCCTCGGTAAATAACACTTGACAATTTAATAGCTAAATATTCTTTGAGTAACTCCGGAGCAAGGAAACACCTTCCACCAAGAGGTCAGGCAGCACGTTTATATTATCTCCATGCCTCTGCAAGTACTTAACATAACACACACATTCATGCAAATACAAAGTTAAATTTAAAAATACACATTTAAATACCAAACAAATATATTCCAAGTTATATTACTAACTCGACAGTCAATACAGGCACGTCGACCAGCGCTTTAACGCAAGTTCCCACACATGGTGTGTAACAAGCAACTATTGCTTCTAATAAAGAAAGCGCAAAAACCGCTGAACACTTCAGCGCAAACTCATTCACAAGAAATCTCTATTAAAAATCAAACACATAGATTCCAATATAAATTACATACCCGACAGCCGATGCCGGAACGTCGTACCGTGCTTACACGCACGGTCCCACATCTGATGTGTCACAAGCCACTGTGGCTTCTATTAAGGCAAACACCATAACCACTGACCACTTCAGCGCTTACTCATTCACGAGAATCTCCCTCATTTATATGAAGGGCTTAAGGGCAGCATGATTCATTTATGCAAGCGCTTAGACTATGACATTGTTATTGTGTTAACCGAAATTACCTCCCTCGGTAAATAACACTTGACGATTGAATAGCTAAAGATTCTTTGAGTAACTTCGGTAGCAAGGAAACACCTTCCACCAAGAGGTCAGGCAGCGCGTTTACATTATCTGCATGCCTCTGCGAGTACATAATATAACACACACATTCATGTAAATACAAAGTTAAATTTAAGAACACACATTTAAAAACCAAACAAATATATTCCAAAATATATTTCTAACACGACAGTCAATACAGGCACGTCGACCAGCGCTTTAACGCACGTTCCCACACGTGGTGTGTAACAAGCAATTATTGCTTCTAATAAAGAAAGCGCCATAACCGCTGAACACTCCAGCGCATAGTAATTCATGGGAATCTACCTCCTTTACATGAAGGGCATAAGGACAGCATGATTCATTTAGGCAAGCGCTTAAACTATGACATTGTTATTGTGATAACCGAAATTACTCCCCTAGGTAAATAACACTTGACGATTTAATAGCTTAAGATTTTTTGAGTAACTCCGGCAGCAAAGAAACACATTCCACCAAAAAGTCAGGCAGCACGTTAATAGCATCTGCATGCCTTTGTAAGAACATATTATAACACTCACACATTTATATCAATACAAAGTTAAATTTTAGAACACACATTTAACATCCAAACAAAAATATTCCAATATATATTACGAACACGACAGCCGATACAGGCACGTCGACCCGCGCTTAAACGCACGTCCCCACACCTGGTGTGTAACAGGCAACTATTGCTTCTATTAAGTCAAGCGCCATAACCGCTGTATTTTTCAGCGCATACTCGTTCAAGAGTAATCTTGCTCATATGAATCAAGGGCTAAAAAACAGAATTAGTCATTACGGCAAGCGCCTTAACCATCATATGGTTATTTTGATAACCGAAATTACCTCCCTCGGTAAATATGACGATTTAAACCATTAAAACTCAATACAAAAGCAATCATTCTGAACCGCAGGTTTTCAGTACCAACTATGCCAAAACCATTTCTGCATGCTTTATAAAACTCTTAATTTGTAGGCAAAATGATAAAATCTTTAACAATCGAACGAACTCGGCAGAATTCTCATATAATAGTGGCCAAAATTTAACCGATTTCGATTGTGGCACAACCAAAATAATTTTCGCTTAACAAAAACCATGCTCCAGTCAAATGTAAATGTATTAAAACATCAATTTAGTAAAAAGAAAAAGGACAGATATAATTTTTCAAAAACGAAATATGGCGGTACGTCCGGTTAACGCCATAATAACTGATAAAATCAGTAAAATTAAAAATATAGAAATAAATTAAAATTCACACAATTTTTGCAAAATTCTTAGAAAACAGTTAATGATAAATCAATACTCAACAACTTCCAACAATTTATTCTAACTGTGACGGAAATTAATAAGTTACGTGAGAAAATGAGTGTCGAAGACATTGCCATCCGAGCGTCGCCACCGGACATCTCTAACAAGAGTGTGAATCACCTGACGGAGGTGAGAAATTTTGACTTAAACAAAAGTGAATCACTTCGCAAAAAATATATTCAGCAACAATTGATGAAATTACTGTGTGTGAAACAGGTGGTGGTTTGAAATTGACATTAAATGGGAATGTATGAACTGTTTAAAACATCTGCTGATGAATATTATGGATGCAGACAATTGAAATATAAATGTCAACATATCCCGGTGCATGCCAAAAATGTATTTTTAATTGAAACCAAATACAAGCTTTCACTGGGTCGACAGGGTGTCTATACCATCGCTTTGTACCACACAAAAAGTTCCTGTTTGGTGAATGGAAAACGGAGGAATGTGTTTATACGCGATGATCTACCGGAAATACCTAAGTTTGGTGAACAGAACTTGATCAAACATGGCACGACCGTAGATGAGGTAAACACAACAATACAGTGCCTAATTTCATCATATTCTTCGGGTATTGCTGATGTTCAAGATTGTTCGGCAATTGGACGTAGTGAAGAACTTAGTGCCTTAAATTCAATTGTGGAAAATGTGCTAAAGTCGAGGCATGATAAAAATCTAAATGGGAAATCTGAAACTTCAACTGACTTTGACCATATGCAGTCAATGGAAACTAAAATTGACGCACTTGTGAAATCAATTTCAGAAATTCGTGAGGAACTTCAAAATCATATACAGGCAACAACGTTGCGTGTTGTTGAAATAAAAGATTAAATCAGCAGCATCAAGAGGCAATATCATGTGCATTTCAATGATATCCATACTGCCGTTGATGAAATAAGCAAATCTAGTAAATAATTAAATGAACATTTCCAATCAGTGGATATAGGAATACCAAAGAATCAATACCAATCAATATCGGATACTCTTAAAACAGCCCCGAAATCGAAACCGTAAACTCATCCGGTGGTTAGCAATGACGTCACAGTGCAACGATCACATCATTGTAAAACGTTTCCCGCGACGCAATCATATGATGTAGAAATAACGTCGCCCGCATTGGAAATTTCGCAGAACACGTCGGAACTGACAGGAAGCGGAAACGCACATACTAATGACTTCGTAAATAAACCCAGATTTGAACAAAATAGAACGTTATGAATCGGAGACCCAATTCTAAAAGGTATAAGTAAGCGTGGCCTTCAGAGCAATGTGGACGTACGTACACTTCCAGGTAAGAAATCGAGAGACATTTACACCAGTCTAACGACTGAAGACATATCAAAACACACAAACATAGTTATTTATGTCGGAGGTAATGCTGCTGCTTCCGGAACATCACGCAGTGTGTATGAAACGCGTCGCTCAACAGTTGAGGCTCTAGACACCTGTGTCCAAAAGGCTCGAGTAGACTGGTTGCGACAATAAACACGGTAACTCCAATTGTGAAGTCCAAACATGCGTCCGCGAGACTATCAACACACAGAGTCGCCGCTACACGTCCACCGTGGACAGGAGCGACATATGGAATAAGGGGCCGTTTCCAAAACAACAGTCGCCAGTTTGGTTATTTTGGTAATAGAAACTTTCAGCTGCGTGGACGATGACCACCGTGCAGAATGTGATGAATATTCAAACTTGTCACATGAATACCTTGTTTATTGAAAGTAAAAACGTTTTTATGAATCAACAATTTATCCTTGAAATTATAATTCGTTTTGAGAGGAGGCATTTTCGACAAATCTACGTTTTTGTTAACATTTAGATATAGTACCCCTGCACTTAATTCTAGGCGTTGTACAGTATATGCTTGACATACAAAATAGAGGTGTTCGAACGTATTTGGAATGTTACATTGCGGGCAGTTGACAGGTTTGTAATAGTCCCCATGCAGTCGTGACACCCGCAGCCTCAGGCGTGTGTATTCTCTATCTTCCCGTTTAATGGGGCTGTAGATGTTGATCTTATGACTAGGGTTATTAAATAGCGGAAAATCATGATCTGCACAGTAAATTGACCATCGGTGGTCCTGTTCGTTATAAGCTTTCTGATTAATGATTGCGATCAGTTCGCGTGCGCTAGTGAGTAGGTTTGAAGGTAGACCCTCGTGTGATCCTACCTTAGCGAGTTGGTCAGCATGCTCGTTTCCCAAAATACCTACGTGACTCGGAATCCAAAGAAATTTAATTGAGATGTTTTTAGTTGTTAATTTAGATATTTTCTTTAACACTGAATATATTAAGTCTGGTCGCGTTCTGGATGTACCTGCTTTTAACGCTTGCAAAGCGCTGAGTGAATCAGATTTAATTACGTAATTAAATAGTTCATGCGTTTCTAATTCGTTCGGCCAAGTAAGCACGCTGTTTATTATGGCTGATTCACATGTAAATATAATCATTTGTTTTGTGTATTTTACTTTACTGTGATGGATGACAGAATTTTGAGTGTTATATACTACATATGCGGCGCCGGCTAATTTGTGTTCGTCATTTTTGCTTCCATCGGTATATATTTGGATGTAATTAAAGCAGTTATTTGTTATGTGAGTTTGGGCTATAGAACCGTTTTCGGCACAAGTTGAAACTATATCATTTTTCTGATTCGTTAATTTGATTAATGTGTAAAGTCATCATGTTATTCAACTCCTGTCAGTTGTTAACTATTGTTGAAATATAATCAAGTATTTTATGTATTGTGAAAAAACCTAACTGAATTTACAGCTTTAAATTGTATGGCTAGTTCATAGCAGTTCAAATCTATTTTTGTAAAAGGCCTTTCCAATATCCTTACACACTCCAATAGCTCAATATATGCACACATGTTATTTTGAACATGTACATTTGTATATTGATCTAATGTCTGTGAATGTTTACATTATTATGTGCTTTATTAAATATAGCAAGGCTAAACATTTAACTTGTAAATTAATCAAACATATCCACTATACACATACTGTAGATAATATATGCTCTTTCATAAAAATGAAAGAGTAATAAGTAACAAGGTTTATAGCATATTTCTTCACTTAATTGAAAAAAATAATAATTTTTTGCTATGCTAATACAATTTGGCATTTGTGCAATGTGTCATTTAAACTGTTTAATTTGACTAATGTGTAAAGTCATCATGTTAATTGAAAAATAATCATTTTGTTTGCTATGCTAATACAATTTTGCATTTGTGTAACGTGTCATTTAAATTGTTTAATTTGATTAATGTGTAAAGTCATTTAAATTGTTTAAATTGTTTAATTTGATTAATGTGTAAAGTCATCATGTAATTCAACTCCTGCCGGTTGGTAACTTTTGTTGAAATATAATCAAGTCTTTTATGTATTGTGAAAATATCTAACTGAATATACAACTTTAAAATGTATGGCTAGTTCATAGCAGTTCAAATCAGATTATCTATTTTTGTAAAAAGGCTTTTCCAATATCCTGACACACTCCAATAGTTAAATATATGCATTCAGGTTATTTTGAACATGTGCATTTGTATATTGATCTAACATGTATGAATGCTCACATTATTATGTGCTTTATTTAATATAGCATGGCTAAACATTTATCCTGTAAATTAAGCAAATATAGCCAATATACAAATACTGTAGATAATATATGCTGTTTAAAAAAAAGTAATAAGTAACAAGGTTTATAGTATATTTCTTCACTTAATGGAAAACAATCTTTTTTATTGCAATGCTAATACAATTTGGCTTTTGTGTAATTTGCCATTTAAACTGTTTAATTTGATTAATGTGTAAAGTCATGATGCTAAGCAACTGGTGCAAGCTTTTTGGATAAATGCTTTTAATTAATAAAGGATATGTTTGAGAATATGTTGCGGTTCTCATGAGATTTTCTATAAAAAGAAAATGCGATTCAATACCTACGTATTGCTTCAATAATTTTAATAAACAGAGACTATTTTGTATCATATTATTTCAATGCTTAAAAGCTAACCTGTTTTTGTGTGTTTGTGTGTGACATTCATATTTTTAAACTGAGTATTTGGTACAAAACAGCATGTTATGCTATTTCACTTGTTGTAAATGTTGCACTCAATTACAGATATGGACACCTGTGTAATGAACAAGCTTTTTGCATTTCATGTACATATTTAAATCATACGGATCAAAACAAGCTGTACTATTTTAAGTTTATTGGCAATTGGGTTCTTTCGTATGATGTACCAAAATTATAATTTATACAAATGGTTGAATTAAATATTTTATCTTACAACTGCCGTGGCCTTAACGAATATAAAAAACGTAATGATGTATTAAACAATTTGAAAAAAAACAAAAAAGCAAATGCATATTGATTACAAGATTGTTACTTCACCCCATCAACAGAAAAACAGGTATCTATTCAGTGGGATGGGATTGTTATTTCAGTCATGGTACTACTAATTCTAGAGGGGTTTGCATTTTGTTTAAAAAGAATACAACAGTAACCATCCATGCCACCATAACATATCAACTGGAAATTACTTACTTTTGGATTTAACATTTGATACAAAAATATTTACTCTATGTACTGTATACGGACCTAATAATGATAAACCAGATTTTTATGCTGAGCTTTTTTCTAAAATTGACATTTTCGGAAATGACACCTATATCATAGGTGGGGATTTTAATCTAGTACAAGATACTAAACTAGATTATTCAAATTATAAAAACCTAGATAACAAAAAAAAGTAAAGAGATGTTTTATCTACTGTTATAAATGATTGAAGCTTGATAGATACGTTTAGACTTATCAATGGTGATGTTAACCAATATACATGGAGAAAACCAAATACTGTTCAGCATGCCAGACTAGATTTATTCCTTGTCACTAGCAATCTTGTGCAGCATATAAGACAATCTGAAATTAAAGCTAGCTACAAATCTGGCCGTTCAGTTATAACTTTAGATTTACATCTCTGTGAAGTAACCCATGGTAAAGGACTCTGGAAGTTCAACAATTCATTATAACATGACGAAGAATATCTAAAGATTATTAAATCAAAAATTGAAGAAATTAAAAAACAGTATTGCCTACCTGTTTATAATATAGAATTACTTAATACTATTGATGATAACTGGTTGCAATTTACTATAAATGATCAACTATTTTTAGAAACTCTTCTTATGGAAAACAGAGGCAAAACAATATTTTTTCATCTTCAAGTCCAAACAGAAGAAGGATAGGGAATATTTTCTTTTAAATCAAACTGAAACACTTGAACGAAATATTAAAGAAACAAACATTGTTGCGCTTAACTTACTGCAACAGGAACTATCAAATATACGTGAAACCAAATTAAAGAGACCATTTATACGAACAAGAGCAAAATGGATGGATGAAGGTGAAAAACCAGCAAAATATTTTTGTAATTCGGAAAAACAACATTCATCTAGTAAATTTATACCATATATTCTACAAAATGATGGCAAAAATATATATGATCAAAAAGAAATTTTAACTGAAGCTGCTAAATATTACAATACTTTATATACAGAAACAGTAACAAATGAAACCAATAGTGGTTCTGACATATTTGATGAGCTAGAAAAATATCAAATAGCTAAACTAAGTAATGATAAATCTCAGGCATTAGAAGGCTCGTTAAAAATTGTAGAAATCTCTGTCACACTAACACATATGAAAAATGAGAAAATCTCAGGCTCAGATGGCTTCACTTCAGAGTTTTTCAAAGTTTTCTGGAAGGATCTTAATTTTTATATTCACAGAAGTGTAAATTATGCCTTTACCTCAGGATTCTTATCAATCACTCAAAAAAGGGAATCATAACATGCAAATCAAAAGAAAACTAACCAAGACAATTCGTACAAAATCTTAGACCCTTTACACTTTTGAATGTTGTTTATAAGAAAGCCTCAGGTACAATTGCAAATATATTAAAAACTGTTCTAGATAAACTTATTTCCAAAGACCAAACTGGCTTTATTAAAGGAACATATATAGGAGAAAACACAAGACTACTATACGATATTTTAAAATACACAGAAGATAACAAAATACCTGGACTTTTAATGACATTGGACTTTGAAAAGGCCTTTGATACACTCTCCTTTAATTTTATTGAAAAAAACCTTACTGCATTTTAATTTTGGTACTATGCTCAGAAAATGGGCCCATCTCTTCTTATATAACACCATGACAACTATTCAGATCAATGGGTTTCTATCCCATTTCATAAGAATTAAAAGAGGATGCCGTCAAGATGATCCAATCAGCTCATATATATTTATTTTTAGCGCAGAAATTTTGGCTATTCTAATTTGAAACTCAAAATCATAAAAGGAATAAAATTTGAAAATGTTGAATATAAGATATTTTAATTTGCAGATGACACTTCTCTCTTGTTAGATGGTTCTGATATCTGTCCTAATGCTGTTGAGCAGTAATTACATAATTTTGCTTTAGAGTCTGGATTGAAAATAAACTTTGACAAAACAAATGTGATATGTATAGGTTCACAAAAATATAGCACTCACTCAAGTAAAACTAAGTACAACTTCAATGGGGCACAACACATTTCAAAGTGTTAGGCATAATATTTGATGTAGATTTAGAAAAAAATGGTTGAGTTAAATGTTCAAAACATAATAGCAAGTTTACAAAGTGTGATACAATTTAAAAAAAGAAGATATCTTACACTATTAGGAAAGATAATCATAGTTCAAACATTGTTGCTTCCCCTTTTTACACATTTATTTCTCTTCCTAGCACAGGATCCAATATTTTGAAACAAATACAAAATTGTTTTAACAACTTGATAAGGAATGGACCTATAACTATTTAGCATAGTATACTTATAAAATCTTATGAAGATGGAGGGATCAATATGATTGATGTTTAGTTTACTCATATGTAAAAAGTATGAAGCTTACATGGATAAAGAAATTAGCAACATGTACAGGAAAATGTTTCCAACTTGTGTATTCACTGTTCAATGTTAAAAAAAGATAAATATGGGAAATGCTTATATCGACACAAGTGTTGAAAATCTTACATTTTTTTCTGGAAGAATGTGCTGATATATTATATAATGTACATCAACTAAATCAAAATAAGAAAACCTGATGATATACTTGACATGCCACTTTTTTTTGACAACAACTTAAAGATCGGTGATAATAGTATTTATGAAAAAAGTATGTATGAACGTGGCATACGATTTATAAGAGAGCTATTATGTACCTCTGAAAAATTCAAGTCTAAGCTAGAAATTGAAGCTTGTACAGGTAAAAATATCAATTTTCTATTTTACGAATGTCTTAAACGATCTGTAGAAACGTTCATTAAAAACTCAGGTTTTGCATCTCTAAAAGCAACATCCAATGATGCAGCTTATATTTCTTGTTACCTAAAATTTGTTTTTGCCCAGAAACAAAATGAACTAGTATATGAAACTCTTATTTCAAATACTGAACAACCTTCAAGTGAAGCAAAATGGAATGCAATATTAAATAATATTGACTGGAAGTATGTGCACAGCTTTGTTTGTAAAATAACCAGAGATACTTACATAAAATGGTTACATACTAAAATAATACATAGAATTTTAGGTACTAAATATCTGCTTTATAAAATAAAAATTGTTGATGATAATAAATGTACTTTTGTAATAAATATGAGGAAACTTTAACTCATCTTTTCTAGGGTAGTGAGCACATCCAAATAATTGTTCAACATGTTTCGAACGTATTGAATATAAATAATGTCAATATGCCTACACTCTCTTGCCAGGACATGATTCTTGGAATTTGTACGGACACAAATGAATCCTATCAATATATTGCTTCTTGAAATTAAAAAGTATTTATATATGTGTAAACAAACAAACAAATTCCCAAATGTTCCATGACTTCAGAGAAGTCTACTTTTATCACGGGAAATCCAAAAGCAGACAACTCATCAAAATAATGAATTCCCTAACTAAACATATTTTTAGTACACTGGTGACATGCTTTTTTTTCTTCACACTTTTTTAAATTTGTGTATTACATATATATTATTCTTTATTAACCTTCTAGATAGATAAAAGTTATATGTGTCATTTGTGCATGTACTTTCATTATAATACGTGTAATATAATACAATCAATTATTATATATATATATATATATATATATATATATATTACTTTTGAGCTACTAACACATAAGCTTTTGTAAGGTATGGAGCAGGATTGCCTCGAACTGCACATACCTATGGACGAGGTTAATAAAGACTATATTTAAAAAAATAAAAAATAATAATTTCGGATTCGTCTTTGAAGTTTTTTAAATCATTCTACAGAACCGTTCGCAACTAATTTGGGAAGATGGAGTAACATCAGAAACCTGAATGATAAGTTCCGGTGTACCGCAAGGCTCCATTTTAGGACCTTTGTTATTTTTACTTTACGTGAATGATCTACCCTTAAAACTAACAGTTGAATCTGACAGTTATGCTGATGATGTAACAATCCACTGTTAAGGGAATAATATAACGATGATAAACTGCACACTTCAAGACGACTGACTAAGGTCACAATTGGTGTATGATAAATAATATGGCAATCAACACAGATAAAACTACTGGCATGACTATAGGATGGCGCCAAAAACGAAAATATTCAGAAGATCTAAATTTGATTGTAAATAACTCAAAAATAAAACACTTAGCAACTGAAAAACTTCTAGGTATCCATATTGATAAACATTTAAATTGGAAGGCCCATTTTGATAAAATTTGTTCTAAACTTGTATCGAAATTATCACTGTTTAGGCGTATACAATATTTTCTAACACCTGAGAGGAAAATTATGTTCTATAATGCGTACGTAACACCAATTATTGATTATGGATGTGTTACATGGCAAAATGCAAATACTAGAGACATAAACAGAATATCAAAACTGCCAAAAAAGGTTTTAAAGATAAATTTTGCGTAATTATTTAAATATTAATGATTATGGTTTATCACAAAAAATGCAATGACTTTCGTTTGAAAACAGTTGTAAATATTTCACAAGTATAATTATTTACAAATATCTTCATAATTTAACGCCCATATATATCGACGACCCGATAAAACTGGTGAAATACAATAATTACAATTTAAGATCGATATCAAACACTGATTTGACGCATAAAACACCTCACTCAAACCTTTTAAAAACGTTTAGTTACTCTGGTATGGAAATATGGAATAAAATACCGGTAAGTATTCGACAATCTCTCACCCTCACCACTTTCAATCATAGGCTTAAGAAAGAATTCCTTATTGAGGCCTTAGAAAAGTCTCACGCGTAGTAACATTTTCTTTTTTTTTCTCCTATTCAAAAGTCAAATACTCCGTAAGTGTCGTAATGATTACTGTAGATTTACAAACAAATATATACATATTGCTCTTTCAAACTATTTATTTCGCAAGGAGGGGGGCAGGCTATTCGTTATAACAGGTGTGTGATTTCATATCCTATTGTGATCACGGGTCATGAATGTTGTTTTCTGTAATTTTAATATTTTGTTAGATCAGCCACTTTCTGTCAATCGTCAACTATTTCAAGAATAATGTATTTCACGTTTTTAAACTTTGGCTTTGTACAATAATGTTCGCGGCTGTTCTTGTTAACGTCTTGATATTGTTATAGGTCGTGTTAATTTAGATATGGTAATTTTATGTGTGTGTATAGATGTGTGTATGCGTGTGAGTGTGTGTGCGTGCCTGCGTGAGAGTGTGTGCATATGGGAAAATGTTATCAACAAGAAATTGATATTCTTAAAACTTTGTTTGTAAATAAATAATTGTTCCTTGAGACCATTTAAATATTAAAAGAATATAAGAGAAGTCATGTAATAGAGTTACTGTTTATGACACTTCTATAACACTGTTACAGTATTCTTATGTCCGTAAAAGTCTACATGTTTCATATGATAATGCAGAAATGCATTATACATACCATAGTTGTTTGAAGGCCTTATTGAAAATAAGATTGCCATTGTTAAACTGTTTGCATGACTTTTTATCAATGTGTTGTCTTTATGAGTTACCTTCAGAAAATAAAGAGATTATTATTATTTGTTGGAAACCAAAATCTAATAAAGAATCTTAAAAGTTTAGAATTATGCCCTGACCCAAAAACATTTACAACTAAATAACCCTATTTCCTAGCCAATACTCAAGTCATGCTTCTCTACAATCATAGATAAATAATATGCTAATCCGTTTTCTTCCATCGGAATCCCTTGAACTTCAACATGTTTTTCTTTTTTGTTGTGAATTTTAATGTGTTGATAGGTAAATCTTGTAAATCCTTTTACATAGAAACTTTTGCAACAACACTACAAACTCCCCGACCGTCTGTAAACCATATCACATCAAATAATGCTCAAAAACTCTGTAAACTCGATAAAGTTCCCACCAAGTAGAAGACATTTTTGTCTGCTCTGACTACCACGACCAATGCACCAATCCATTCCATGCTGACGTCATATCCGACAAAGAACACACCAGATGCATTCATATACTGTGTTTGAGCAAGCGCTAGTAGTAACAGCAATCTTTAAAAGCGAATCGAGCGTTTTTATTTTACATGTTTATTATCCCAGACTATAGAAAACCACGATCACTATTTTGCTACATCGATACTAAACTCTCTATTTATTATATGAGCTTCTGGGCCAATTACAAAACTCATGTACATAATTTGACCTATACAAATAGTTTCCTTTCTTATTGAAATATTTTCAGAGCCCATGAACTGTTACTGGTTACCATAAACATTTATCTACCGTAAGGATTAACACAGACAGAAGCAAACCATTCTTTATGTCCGACGCAAGCTGTTTGTTTTGTCTGCTCATAATTATTTTGTGCGCTTAAATCTCATCCGAGAATATTATAACTCTTCATACGCAAACCCAAGATAAGTTGTATGTTCAGGAAATATATTCACACAATGGTAATCAGAATGGTAATAAAACAAAATATTAAAAACAAACATTTTTTAAGAAACATTGAAACTTATCTCAAGTAATTTTATTTAAGCTTCCATATGTGTTTGTTTAACCATCTCAGATCAAGAATGAGTCTCTTTTTACCATAGCTTCTAAAGGAGACAGACAGCGGATGAATATCTTCTCTCAATCTATGTTTAACAATAACGTACTTATGACCTTTCTCGTAAATAAAATAATCATGAATAAATTTGTCATCTTCAAACCACACCTTTTATAAGTACATAACTCATCTTTAAACTCCGCAACATCGCTCTTGGGTGGGGTCGCCTCAGTGACGTCACTATTTTCTGTCCTGGTCGTTCGCAAGCTAACCTCTTTTGGTAGGGCACGTCCGCCGGAAGTGGCCGACCTCTCCACATGCGAATCATGGACCGAGCTTGGGACTGCATCCAGAGTGGCCGCGAAAAGATCCATTCTACGGTGTGGGCCTCTATGGTTACTTTTAACGCTCCGTCTTTAGAGCTCTATAAAAAAAAACTTAAAACGTAGCTGACCACACAAACCAAATAGATTAACAATACAAGTATCTCACGTATCTTGTTTTGTTATAATTACAACTTTAATTCAGACACAATTTCCTTCAAATTGATATTAATGTCTTCAGAATTGTTACACGTGGTTCGGTCCGTGCCGTCCGTTGTGTAAACCGTAGCCGATAAAGTAACATTTACACCATGCGAGTTCCCAAAGCTGAATGACAAAAAACTGACCAATGTTCACTCATGCACGAATACCCTCGAGCTTCTTCAGCGCCACCGAGTGACAAATACATACTGAAGGGAAAGTAATTTTCGTCTAATTCAATAAATTTCAAACGCCGGAAATTATTTGAACAGTCTAATTTCAGTAAGAAATATCTCGGTTTTCACGATTTCCTATTCATAAAATTACAATGAGGAGAGAGCGTTGTTTCAGAGTTTTGTAAGTTTGAAACAACTAAAGACAAATGCAAGTTAACGTAGGTTGATTTTATGTATAAGTGGGCAGTAAATCTATCGATTGTATAGCTTCCAAATTATTAACTTTGAACTGTCACCTGGACTATCTACGTGACTATCTGCGTTTTACTACTTTTTGTACCACTATTGTTATTGAAACGGAATAATGTCAGAGAAAATAAAATTTACACCATGCAGGGGCGTATGTTAAAGTTGACAACCTAAGATTAGTGCATTGATTAAAAACAAATCTTAAACCAAAATTTACATTTACATTACCGCCATACGTCATGAGAATTAATCGCTATTATCAATGTGTATACACCAAGTCACACACAGTTTATGCATTTCTTACGACGAATGGTCATTGGTCCTGTTGGTGTCCCGTAATGGTCTTGAAGAGGTCACTTAGCATGTAATAACGTGGAAATCCGGGTAGAAAACGACGGTTTATGTGGCCATGGAGTGTAGATCCTCGAAAAAAGGATTGTGCACACGGATTGTCCCAATTGTATTATTTGATCGATCCGTGAATAACGGTTGGCGCCATTGTTGTCGGGTGGTGAAACGTGTGCAGCAAGTCCGAGACTCGAACCCGGGATCTCCCACTTACAAGGCGAGTGCGTACCTTTTTAGCTAACAGGGCCGCTTGCACAGCTTATCACCAATCCCATTTGTGTTCGGTACCGTGACATACAACTAATGCACATGCAAAAACCAACACGGAATATGTATTTTTGTTAAAACGAAATGGAATTGTACTCGGTCGCATGTGCGCCATAGTTAAACGAGTTTAATGATGAACGTGAGTTACGTACGGAAATTAATCTACAAGCTAGTACAGTTATTTGATCAGTTTGCATGAAATGCCGGATACTATATATCCAAAGTAGTAATATGTGTGACATATGTATGAGTTGATCAAATACAGGATGATACTGATCTCGAATTATGAAATCCAATAATGTTATTGCAAAACGGGCTTTATACCGTTTCAAATCAATATGAAACAATTAGTATATATGTGATGATTTTATTGCGAAACGGGTTGTTACACAAAATTCACATTGCAATAAAACATTTCAACACGTTTTTCCATAAATTATTGCTTTTTTGCCTTCTTACCTTTAGTACTAAATTGTTTGAAATCACTGCCAATACACATTCTGTGTTGTTTTATCGTATTAAATCTCGAAATTAACCACCTTCCATGCTTTTTAATTTTAAGTCTAAACTCACAGTTTTGCCTATTTTTAAAACAATTTTGTTTAAATACAACACTTGAAACTCCCGTTTAACTCTTCAAATCCATTTGAATTAATTAATACAAGAGTGATGATTTTATTGCAAAACGGGTTTATTGCAAAACGGATTTTTATAGAATTTTCACATTGCAATAAGACACTCCAACCCGTTTTGCAATTAAATTATTGCAAATAAATGTGCGATGATTTTATTGCAAAACAGGTTTATTGCAAAACGGGTTGTTGTAAAAATTCAAAATGCAATAAGACTATCCAACCCGTTTTGCAATACATTTATTGAAAACGGGTTTATTGCACAACGGGTTGTTTCAGTGCTTTTAGTATCTACATTTAAGCATACCTGTTTCCATTTCAGAATCATTTGAATCCGAAGATTACTTCTCAGATCTAACAGATGATGAAGACATATCGGCGATATCAGCCCATGTTATTGATGGTAATATAACGTTTTATATGAAATAAAACGTGTTTGCATCTACACTTTCATAATAAATTAACGAGAACATGATAAACTAACGTATCGATGGTATGCATGTATGCTTATGCTTTCCTATGATTGGATAAGTTTTTTGTAATTTCCACATCAGATCGAGCTGATAACCATCATTTTCAAATAGCAGCTAGCACCATAAACTTGGTACGACTTTATTTTCACTTGGAAAAAAAACGTAATAAAGTAATCGGATGATAACAAACTGTATTACATATAAGAACATAGTTGATAACCAATATTTCAAACGTATTAAAGTCGCATTCAGCATGAGTTAGAATTATTATTCTGGACGTGAGTTCTCCGATTTGTTCTTCATGTTATTAAAATTTACATGTTGAATTTCGACTACTTATTGGAAATGTCAGTCCAGTGTGAAGTGAAATGCGGCCACATTCCAATAGTTTACCTTATTTGCCTATTGCTTAACTGTTCCTGCTTAAATTTGACACATTTTGAATCGATAAGTTTTAAAGACAAAGAAAGCTTAATTGCCACAGTTTGTTTTTGATGCAAATTGTACCATCTTACTTAAGTCAATAAAATGCTTATCATCGTACTATGTGGTCGAATTATAACTTTTGAATGTATTTCGGTTAAACAATGCAACACACAATTCTATTATTCACTATTAATTGCAATCACATAGTTCAGTAGGAACGGAGGTCCTAGGTGCATGATTGGAAGGTTGTTTTTCTAATATGCTGTTGATGTTCTACATTGTCTTGGGTAAAAAAATGTTCGAAGGAAAATGTTTGTGTCCACGGGATCTAAATCCAGAATGGCCGCCAAGATGGTCGACGAAAAACCTAGGATATTCCGTTTTTTTTGCAAATGATAAAATCATTATATACTTTCCATGATTTTGGTAAGCTTTTTAATTTTAGCTATTGAGAACACTGTATTCTTATTAAACTAATAAGTTTAATGGTAAAATATTAACCACGTTTTTTGCTAATGACATGTTTAAATTTGTTCCTGAAAAACAGTTTAGCTACACTTATCATTCTTAGTACATTTGTGGATAACGCAATAACATAAACGTAGACAAAGTCCATTTCTGTTTTCATAACGATTTATTTACGTTGCTTTATTTCAAATATAACGCATTCAAATGTCCGAACAATATTCTAAACTACAAACGGCGCCACGGCCGATGGCCGCCCCGCGATAACAACAAGTTGTATGCTATCTATCCGGCTGTGGGCGTGAGTCCATTTACTAACAAAGTACAGAAGTTGATTGTAACGTGTGCAATTCTGTTAGGACGTGTGTACAGTTACGTGTCTGCAGCATGACGTATGCAAAGGATACATAGCGAATACATACGGAATTAATCGATGTTTGACGATCTTTATGATACGTAAATATACAAGAAGTGTTCGAAACTTATTGACGTTTGATACCCCGAAGCAATTAAATGTTGATCTAGTTACTGTCTTTTGAAGAATGTATGAAATTTGGTTTATTGCGTTTATACTAAATTCGATTATTATATTTATTCAATACAGCCCCAAATTGTTCGTTACGTTACATTTGTGATATATAAGACGAGAAAAGTGGGTGGGTAAAGGACAAATGTACAGAAAAAAATGCAAAATTTGTATTGTGATATATCAGGTTCCTGAGATATTCTAGGCTTGTGTGACTAGTTATGTTAATGTATTTGGATCTTTCTGCTACTGTGAAGTGCATGCACATTGTTTATTTTGAACATAAAATGCATTTCTGTAAATGATTATAGTAAAAATAAAGATGAAAAAAAAATATCAACAAAGGGCATTAAATTTTCTCACATTTAACTCTAGTAAATAAAAACAGGGCTCACGCTGCTTGATTCTAAGGTCGTATTTACGAATGCTGATGCTGATCTACATTTTCTTGGGGAAAAGGTTAATTTTGTTCCCACGACACACATGTTGTCTAAAGCCAAGATGGCTGCGAAGATGCCTGCCTATATATACCTTTAAAATACTGTGTGTGTGTAAACATTTAATAAACAACATCTTATTTCGACCGTTCTTGTTAGCGTTTTAATTTAAACTATTTATAACATTTTTTTTTTAAAACAATACCCTATATGATGAAATGGAGTACATGTTATGGAAAAAATAAATAATAACACGTTAACTCTGTACACTAAATTGCTGTTTTTGCATTGGACACGTTTTAATTTTTACCTGAAAAGTTATTTGGATGTAATTAACATGTTAACTACATCAATAAACCACAAACAGACATTGGAATACACTAATATATTATTTTATGTGAATATCATCCGTGATTGCGACACACAAGAACAGAAAAGTGGGTGGAGCACATTCTAATCTGAAGAATTCCAATCTGAAGAAAAAATGCCAAGTGTGCATGCTGATATATTTATGATAATTGAGCCTTTTTAAACGTGTTATGGTCACGGATATGCTGATTTGTTTGTGTCTGATTAGTGCATTATCATTTGGGGAGGGGGGGGAGGGTTAAGTGTCAATACTGTTTAAAACTGACCAAAACTGATACACTGCACAATTCCTAATTGTGAGACAAAATCTTAGTATTTGCGAAATTATGAAGTTTGTGTATTGTTCTTGTAACGTATACTTTCCGTTCTATGTGTTTATAGGAAACATATTGCATTCAATCAAGTTAGAAGATAAAATATCCTTAAGTTGAGCAACCAAATCAATTTTGTGTGTATTTCGAAGTTGACGAGGTCCTTACGCGCCTGAGGCTGCATTATGTGTGGACCCGAAGTCGGTTCCTTAGCTTCTACAAAATGAACGAACTAGACACTTCTTTAAAACCAAATAGGAAACTATTGATTAATTGTAAACAGTCATAAAGATCTAGAGTTGTATTCGTTGATAATGTGTTTCTCTTATATAGAAATATTAAGTAAGCAAACACAAAAGTTTTACATTTAAATTGAAAACGAACATTGTAAGAATGCTCAGCAAGCAGTTGACAATGTATCTTTTAATGAAGAACATGCGTCGTGAGTGAAAAGCGGACATCGTGTCAGAATGTTTAAAACATGCTGTAAGCGTCATAATTATATACACGGTACATCGAGCGGCATGGAAACCTTTCCTTGTAACACAAGGATCATCATCTACCGCTGGGGCGATTATAGGTCTACATGTTCGGTTAAAGACTTAAATAATATTTCGAAAAAAGTGAATATTTTGAAATGTTTGTTTATTTTCTGTCTTCATGAACGGAATTCTTGAAAATGTTGCAAACTCTTGAAAGTGATTATGTTTAGTAAGTTGTTTTTAGCTTTCGAAAACTCTTGACTTAAATTAAAAATTAGGCAGTCAAAACACGTCAGAATCCTGATAACAAAAGACTGTTCCATATATTTCCGAAACGTGTAATACCCTATATACAAAAGTACTGAATTCCGAGTATTTTGAAAATATGTTATGCATCTTTCTTTAGTAAGATGGTTTAAAACAAGATGAGTTTCATACCCTTACTTAAACAGGTATTTTACGATATGGCACGATCAAACTAATAATTATTGAGTAGTTGGTACAAAACAGTTGAAACAACTTGCAAAACAATTTTTGTCATTGAGTGCCAACGTCATTCTTTCAATAAAGACCGATATTTACCGTATATTTCATGTCGTGTCTACTAAATATGTTTTTTAGGGGGGGGGGGAATGTTAGGAGCAGATATGGATAGAGCCCTTTATTACGTCTACAATCATGTACAAACCTCATGATATATATATATATATATATATATATATATATATATATATATATATATATATATATATATATGCTATTGCTGAAAAGTTGTTGATGATATTGAAAGGCAACACAAAACTCACAATTTACTCGGCAAATAAAGTAAGCGTTTTCTGGATCGTCTTGAACACCGGCACAGATGTGACATAAGCATATTTTTGTATTATTTGCGTTATTAGCATGCCTCATTATATCGTTCTTACGGCTTTCAAATTTGTGGTATAAAGATATCTTGCTCAGGAAAATGAGCAATCTTGCGGTAACGAAATTCAAAATCGTGGAAAGAAATACATTACTCGTTGTAACGACATAACAAGTCCTTTGATCGAAACAAGTAGGTAGTGGTAACGACATAGCTAGACAATCAGAACACTAGTTATTTGTATAAAAGGACTGATACTTTTCTGAATGCTTTTCAAACTTCGTGTATTCTGATTGGTTGTTACCACGAGTATGTTATATCAGTCATTAGTGTAAGATATATCATTCCCATGACTTATTAAGTTGTGCCGTGAGTCAACTATGTCGTCACCACTACTTAGGTACTCCTCCCGTAGACATGATAAGTCGTTCCAACAAGTAAGTTATCTCCTTCTCGTAAATTATTAGTATTTCTCACATTATTTTATGATGTAAAACGTTTGAAGAAATATCATGATGCTCGGATAGTTAATGATTTGTTAAATAGTGTTCATTATCTCGCAGAAATAAGCCTTATATAATTTGCATTCCAAATAACCAGTCGAATGTACTGGTCTTTGTTTTGATAAGCATTTGCTAATTTTATCCCGTATAAATACGTTGCGACATTGTTTTATTGACTGTATTTGAAAAAGATCTTGTGTTTGATACACGTCAATAAACACTTGTTCGAACGAAGACGCCAGCCATTTTGAAATGTTATTATTTCTTATCTATTAAAAAGAATGAATTTATAATCATTCAATGCAGTATTGGCAAACACTTTGCTCCAATTACCTCTATGCTAAAACATAATGGGTTCAATAAACATATTTGAAAAAAAAACCAACAACAACACACACATAACCAAAACACGATATTGAAAATCCTGTAAACATAATACGTAGATAGGGTCATGTAAAACAAGTAAATTTACCATAATTAAATTTGACATGGATACAACCTCCGGTTATCATCGCAACATCCATAACACGGGCTAGTCTTTTGGAAAATGCAAACATATCTAGTGGATCGAGAAAAACCCCACATGTTTTGTTTACGCTACAAATTGTATATTTTGAAAACATCGGTATGATGTCTTTTCTGATGTAATAGGTGGGTTGCAATTTCCTATTTCTGTGCACTTAAAGTATTAATGAATCAATGCTGAATCGCACTTCATTGCTCTATTTTAGAAATAAGGTGCCATATGTTGACAAAAAACAAGAACACTATCAGCATCTCATTGATTTCTGTATTATTAAAATAACTCACAAACTTAGCGACACATCGTAAGTATAATGTGTTTGTTTATTACTGCTTCGACAAAAAGAGGTTGCGCCTGTGATCAATGGCTGCCTTAGTAATCCGAATGAGTTCATGCACACATTTGCTAACAAATTATCAGATTTTGAAGGGTTTACAATTTAGTAACATTAATACGTTGATGGAACAATCGACGGTTGTTAGCTTACATGGCCGTTAACATTTTGAGCAAGCAGCACCTGCATTGAGAGCAGAGAAACAAAGGATATGGCCTCACAAACTTCACGGCAATGGTACCGGTTAATTTGGGAAAAAATCATTTTTTTAAATTTAGATGGAGAATTTATTGAATTTTTTTTGTCAAAAAATTCCGAAAAATTATAAAAAAAATTGAATAACAAACGTTTTTTACTCGTTGGGTAAATGTGAATTTATTTATGTATACATGCATATATTGATTTTGTTTTGGTCATTTGGACTTTTTCTCATAATTGTGTATAATGAAATGTATAAGTTGTAGTAAATGTTAACCCCAAACTCCAACAAAAAACATTCTAAGCGGTATAAATGACGCTGTAACTGTCAATGCTTCAAAATGCGTTACCTCAGTTTATATTATATCTTATTTTCCTATTTTTACATTAACTTTTATGTTACGGTATAGTATATTCTATTACATATATAATGTTCATTCACATGTCATTACAAAACACAACACACAATGAACAAAAGAAGATTTAAGGGCTACAATATCTTTATATAAAAAAACTATTATTCTTAATCAAAAATCGTATTTGTTTAAAAATAATATGTACTAAATTGCTTCAACTCAAAAGCTTACAAAAACTGTGGACATTATCTTTAGTTAATGCCATGTGTGAAAACACAGTATTTTCTTGATTTACAACAGGCCACCTTGACGGCCATCTTGGATTTTGACCCGATGGAAAAAAATGTGGGAACAAAAATAATTGTTTACCCCCGAAAATGAAGATTACAATCAGCATAGTATTTTCAAAAAAAATCTTTCGATCATCTAGCGTGAGCCCCGTTTTCTTCTCAATGTGAGATTTGTTATGCTCTTTGTTGATACAAGTTTATTTAATCTTAACTTTTACTATTATAATTGAGAGAAAGAAAGGTATTTTATGTTTACAAACAATGTGCATGCATTAAAAAGTATCGAAAAAGATTCAAAAACATAAACATAACACGTTAAAGACCCTATTATATCTCAAAATATATCAATATGCACATTTGGCCTTCTTTCATTATATTTGCCATTTCCCTACCCACTTTTCTCGTCTTATATATCACAACTATTGATCATTTTGACATGAAATATTATATATTAATATTCCTTAATCACATAGGTGTGTTTAAATGTAGTTAGGATGATAATTGTATCTAAACTGTTTTTTCCGGTACAAATTAAAACATTACAAAGAAGTGAAACTCCAGCTGCTGGAGCAGTATTGAATTCTTATTATATGCAATAAGTTAGTCCTTTATTAAGGCAAATGACCGATTGCCTAAACAGTATAAAACAGCACAAAACAGCACACTACAAGACAATATAAGAATAAAGCTGGGGTCACCGCCTTGGAACAGTCAATGCAAAGCATTGGGGGTTTAAACCGGTTTTAGAGCGCTCAACCTCACACTTGGCCCAGCAATATTCATGATACATATTAGTGTAAATAAAATATAACCTCATAGCATTGTAACTTAAATTAAACAATAATAAAAGGGAATTAAAACGTATTCAATTTAATTACCATTTAATTACTCAATGGTAGGAAAGATACCAGAGCAAGAGAGTTACAACTTTTTGAGGAACGATGAAATTTAAATACGAACAAGTGCCAACTACATCCCTTTTTTAAAGTAACGGATTTAAGAATATAGCGTCATGAAGTTAATATTTAAGATCATCATCGCGCAAATACAGAAAGAAGCAGCAATAATGGGTGTAAAAGATCCATATTACATAGCTTTGTTGTTTATGTGACTGCTAAAAATAAATCAAACAAGAAACGCCTGTCAGAGAGAAAACACAATAAAAATTGAACGGAGCAAGAATATCGTATGACGTAATTGACAAGCGAAGACACGATGACGTAAACAAAATCCAGGGGCAGTTCTGTAGCATAAACCAAAAAATATTAAAGGGGCGGTACTGTAAAATTTAATTACTAATAAAACCAGCTTAGGTAATTAAATATTAATTAAATATTTAAGAATCAAACGTATAAAATGGTAATTCCAAAATGATTCCAAATTTTAAGAGAAGAAAGATATAGTGTATCGAAAACCAACAAGAACGTGTTTTTAAGTACGTTAACATCATATCCTTTTGATAAAAATGAGTTTATTAAATTGAACAGTTTAATATAAACATTTTCTTTACGATATTCTAATTCGCGAACACGCTTCAAAACATCTCCATAAAATGAGGGGTGGGAAATTCCATTAGTTAAATGCTATTTAAAAAAAAACATTATATTTAGAAATTAAATCACCATACTTTGAGTGAAATTTAGCGAATTTACTTCTAAGGTTATGATACAAAAAACCTTGTTTTAGCAATTTCTCCGTTAATATACGATAACGATCATTAAAATCTTTCATACATGAACATGGTTTGGCATAACGTACCAACTGCGAAATGTAAATACCATAGGACGGACCTTTAGGGATTTTGCCATCTAGGAACGAGAAACTCGCAATTTCAAAGTTAAAGTCGTCCCGTTTGTCGTATAAACTAGTTTAAATAATATTATTACTAATAGTAAGTTGTAAGTCTAAATACGCAGCGTCTGTATTGGATTGGCAAGATCTATTTAAGACTAGTTGGTTCGGGTAGATTTTGTGAATATATTGCTCAAAGAATGGGTTATCTAAATTTAGTATGTCATCAATGTACCTACTAGTATGGTTGAAACATTGAATTAAATCTAGTTGTTAAGTTTTAGATAATTCTAACATAAAATCGCTTTCATAACAATATAAAAAAAGATCAGCTATACGTGGCGCACAATAAGTACCCATAGGAACGCCGATAATTTGTTTAAATATTTTTCCATTAAATACAACGAACAAGTTATCCTGAAGAAAAGTAAGTGCTGCAAAAAAGTCCAAATGATGTAATTATCTAATATCTGATTAGTAAAAAAAGCTGTTTTAGTGTTTAAAGCTAGATATGAACACTTCTCTCTAGCAAAAGTTTTTTTCAATCAAAGAAACAAGTTTGGATTTTAATAAAGCGTGAGGAAGCGTTGTATACAGTGTAGAAAAATCATAGGTGCTTACTTGTGACACCTAATGTTTTTTATTTTAAATTTTATCAATCACTTCTTAGGAGTTTTTTATTGACCAAAATAGGTTAAAAGTACTATTTTCATAAACTTTATTACACTATTTAGCTATATGATATCTAATAGCACTCAATGAAGATGTAAGATACACTGATACTTGCTTGGTGGTACAAGACACTGAATTAGCGATACAGCGACTTTTATATGGCGTTAAATGTAATTTAAGAATCCAGTAAAGTGATGGCACTTTCTTTTCAGTAGTATTAACTATTACATTTAATTTTTTGCATTCGGCAATATGGTCGGCAATAATTTCATTAGGTTTTCTATATAATCACAATATGAAGTAGTTTGTGAAAGTTCTTGTGAAATAGTTTGAACATAAAACACTCGTCATATTATTATAACAATATTAGCAGCCTTATCTGCAGAAACTTTAACAAATTTAGATTTTAAGTCTTCAAGCAATTTACAAAGATTTTGTTTATTAAATTTAGGTGAATATGGTAGGGCCAAAGGATTTGTATTATAAAAATGTATTATATTCAAAGCCATACTTAACACTTTTGTTTTCCATCCATTGAGTGCAGTAATTTCAGCATTGTCCTTTCTGCACCATTTAGTGCAATAATCCTGTAAAGATGTTTTGATTTATTAATGCAGTCATCAAAATCAACAGGAGTAGGCAGTCTATACTTAGGGCCTCTGCGTAGTAAATTTCTTAGGTTTTTATTTTGATTGAAATTTAGGTCCCCAGTAATAACATGTCCAACTGGACCAAATATATATTTTGAACTAGAACAATAACATGATATAGGACAATTTCTTATTACATAAATATCTGTGGAAATAGAATTATAATTAAAAACGATACTTCTAACAGGTTTACTATATTTGTAGCAAATAAGTGGTGATTGAGTATTGCGGAAATAAGGGGGTATCAAACGACGCACATTTTTATCATTGAATATTTTTGGAAGGTCAATTAAATCAAGACCTTTATATCAAAACTCAATTTTGATACGATTTCTAGTTTTGCTAAGTGTACTTTCAAAAAAAGGTTTAAGATAACAGTCAGTGAAATTTTCAATAATACAAGCACATTCATACAGTGTGTCAGATTGAAGTAAAATAAGTTAACATTCTAATCAATATGCGCCAAAGAAGAAAAAGAAATAGAGCAAAGTGCACTTAGTAATTTATGTTTACCTCCATTTTGTAATAATGTGCAGCAGTCATTTAAAGAAAGAAGACGTTTAAATTTACGCCTTATGTTAGCATTTTTTCTTATGCCGTGTGAACGTTTATTTCTTAGACTTTTACTGAACAGAGAAAATGAATAAATCGATTTATTTTTAGAAATAGTTCCAACATTTAATATATTATCATTTAATCCAAGTGGGTAAGCTGTTTGTAAACGTTTAATCCATTCAAATTCCGACACTCACCTTGCTTTTAATTGGTACTGATTAGACATACTATTATCAAAAACAAGTTGCTCTAGAGGTTGAATAGAAATATTTGTTACACTATGACCCGTTTTGTTAAAATGCTGGTAAATATGCCATTAGCAAAAACAAGTTGTTGTACCTCTTTTTCATTGATAGAGTCATTTTTGTCGTAAAATGTGTTTTATATTTCACTATTTTGTTTAATACGAATAATATGTTCGCAAATGCTTGCATTAAAAAGCTTTCAAAAATCTTGTAACATATATGCTGCATTTGTCATTTGGAAAAAAACGATGGTTCATAGGTTTTTGGTCGACCACTTGGAGGCCATCGTGGATTTAGATTTCATGGGAACAAACATGTTGTTTTACACACGGCAATGAAGGACATCAACAGCATATTACAAAAACGATGTGGGATGTCAAAGCACCAGCTATTAATAATAGATTACGGTATGCACTGTAATATAGGAACATCCCCTGCTTTCGGTATTTTGTCAGTTTGTCTCTAAATTTTGGGAAACCGTATTTTGCGAATATTTAATTGGTTGGATTCGGAAAGAAAAGAAACGAACTAAGAGTCCGCAAAATCAGAGCAATTACGGTAGGAGTTTAACCACCCTACAATAATAACAACATCTATCATAAATGCAGCGCACTTAATATGTGTTCATGTTGTATTATATCGTGAGATTAAAAACATTATAAATAACGACACTCAATAAACAAACATAAGAAACCATTACATGAATTAATGGTTTCGTGTAATTGTACATTATACAATGTTTGAATATTAACAGTGATCTTATCGGACATTCTTATTCTGAACCATCTACAAGTTTCTGACAACCTCAAAGTTACGATTCTGAAATATATTGATATCCAGGCAGACGAAAAAGAAATGCAATTCATGGTGGGATTCCAGACGTTGTATGGATTCCCCAAATTTATGAAGAAATTACTCGATCGTCACAAAATATGGAAGAACTCTCATGACGAAGGCGCAACAAAGGCTGGGTGCAACAAAACATCAACAGCACCTGCATGTTATCCTCATCCAAATAACTCAAATCTAGTGTACTGGGACTTACCAGGAGTTGGAACCAAACAGTTTCCTAAACACAGCTATCTAGAGAAGGTACACTTCAATATGTACGATGCAATTATTCTAGTTTCTGCTACACGTTTCACTGAACTTGATGATTGTTTGGCAATCGAATAAACAATCGTTATCCCGATGCACCTCTCCTGTTTGTGAGAACCAAATTGACAATGACATATCAAATGAACAAGCTTCTAGGCGTAAACCAATGACCGTCAAAGAACAGAATAACATGGTCACTCAAATTAAATAGAGTTGTAAAACAATGCGGTTGGATAATGGACTAAGCAATCCCCAGGTGTTCATGATAAACAGCACTGAAGAAAACGAATTCGACTTCGGTCGATTGTTAACGCGTTGACAATGAAGGTGTCTTTAGGTACGCAGGAAGCATTTGTTTTGTCGAAAACAATTCTTACCGAGCATGTTGTTAATGATTAGATAAATGCATTAAACAAACAAATGAAAGATGTATCATTTACGGCGGCTTTGGCCGCGTGGAACCTGAACGGACACACAAATGAGCTGAAATAAATTGCAGTATTGAAACTAGAAATGAAAGAGTATATGAAGCAGCTCGGCATTGACACAAGAACCGTATGTTGTGTTTGTAAGCTTTTAGAGTTCGATGTTACAGCTGCTCTTAAATTCGAATCTAACAATTGTTTAAATAATTTTGAACAATTCTACAAACAACGTGACAATTACATCCCTTCATTGTGGCATTCATTGCCTTTTTTGGGGCGATATTTACACATAAGAGCGTATCATAGCCAATGTATGTGTGTACTTCAAGAAATGTTGAGTTACTGTATAAACGACAGCTTGGCCCTCCGAAACTTAATTCATAGTAGTTAAATGTGTAATGAGATGCTAACTTATATGCAGATGGGTTTATCTTTAAAAATAAGTTAATTTTATTGATGTTATTTACATTAAACCAGGTAATGTGCGTATGCCAGGCGGATGTTAAGTTGTTTTGATAACTTTCTTGAGAGGATGAAGGTTTAGAAAAAATGGCGTGGTAACTCCAATAACAATACATTACAAACCACAGTCACTAGTGGAACTGATATCATTTGAACGTATACAATATATGATAATGCAATAAGGACTCGGTTCAAAGACATATATCTATGAGTATCAACAGCATTGACGCTATGATGATATCGGTGAAATGTTTAACAAATGATAATCACTATAAATATTGATAGGATTCAGCCCGATCGACGTAACATATTGTGCTCTAGCAAGGTATAATCTAACGACATATCATAATCGAAAATAGCATCAATCAACTGTCGCCACCAGAACACACATTAACAACGGCTCTTCTGAATTAATAAATAAAACACAATACCAACCATGACATAACTCGCAATGCATATCCATTATATTGAAATTAAATAGAAGAAATTAAAAAAACACAACCTTAAATGCTCACAAGTAAAGCTGTAAACTATTTAGAATCGTATTCAACATTGTGAATGTAATACAAATTAGAGACATCTATATATAGCTGTGACTTCAAACTTGATTTATCCAATATATTTATATTGTCTTAACGTGTGCATGCTCCTCTTTGAAAATATGACCTATTTAACAAACATACACATAATCTTTTGTTTGAAAAAACATAAACACAGCAATATTTCCAGCAACTTATAATCGGGTAGAATTGCATGAAGTACGAGTCCCTCGATGTAAAACTGTAGTAACATCTCCAATCGGCAGGCTCTGCTATATGTGCGCCTATCAGTCCCAAACTAACCACGCCCGTCGGGGATCCATACGTTCAGTCATTTTAACAATGATTTCACCCTGGATGATAATTAGTATTTACATTGTTTTGGTAAGTTGAATACCAGAATATTTCATAAGTCAATTATTCATGTTATACATATTTATGTGGGTACACGACATGATTATAATTCACTAGTCAATCATTAAATAAATACGGGTAATGTGACATGTGTTATGTTGTGTATACTCGGCACTTCCCATTAAGGTCCTCTATTAGTATATGGAAATTAAATGAATTAATGTCAATGGGTCTTGAAATATTTTTCACCGAACGCGGGAAGGACGGTATGGCTGATGATGTCTGTATTCAATCCGACTATTTCATAAACAAAACGACTTTCTGGCTGTCTTCTTCTCTCTTGAAAGCCCTAACCATTTGTTATGACATATTGCCAATCGGCCAATTATTCCCGATACATACGTATATTATAACATGTGTAAGGTATTTTTATAAACATGCACATATCTGTCAACGATGACAAACAGTTTTACTTGTTTTATGTTTTGTTCATACATGTCTAGGATGGATGTTGAACTATACACTGGAAGCAAATGACTTCTAATGGTTTTCCCAATATAAATCATATAGTGTTGTGTCTTACCGTTACAATAATTTTGTGCATTAAACAATATTCAATATAATGCCATCATTTATAAGTTGTCGTAATTGCCTTATTAGTTGTTATTCATCAATAATGGGGGTAGTTAATGCAATGTTTTAATAGTCTTCTATCAAATTCCGTTAAGCGTTCATGTGTGAGAGTGTAGACGTGAACATTTTCTTCTCTGATTGTTTGCGTTTTTTTGCGGATGAGAATTTGACTTTTCTCCAGGACTTGTTTTGCATGAAAGTGACATGGAAGTGACAGTGAATACGGTTGTGCATGTAAATTATTTCAATATTGTTTAAAACTCGCAATAATTGTAAAACATAGCATTTATCTTTGTTCGATACATTTGGAGGTATTTTTACCAGTTGTTTTCATATGTGAGAAGTTGTCAGTGATGTACTGGGTTTGTGAAGCACAGTGGATTATAACGGGGACCTATCAACGGATTTACCAACCTAAGGAAAATGCACATCCCCGGTCGAGCGGTTACGATCACAAAGCGATCGCCAGCTGTTGATGGACATGATTGAACTGAATTAATTACACAAAGACAGAGTCGTGTCCACTGCTCGGGCCACCAACAATTAACCACTCTTGAATCACGTGACATGAAAACGGATAGGATATCAGGTGACGACGTGACTTATGATGATATGGATGGCGTATACATTATGGCTGATGCTGACAAGAGGGCATTACATGAGTACAACGAGCGGGTGGAAATGTACAGAGAAAATGCAAACGATAAGTGTGTACAACTCTTTATGCACAAACACACATCTGGCAAGTACGATTTAGATATACTGAGATGTGAATATTTTGAACATTTGAAAGAAGTAGATCACGATTTTCCCTTTGATCGGAATGTGAATCTTTATAAACGACGAATGTTCACGAGGTCTGGGGAACCGTAGCTACGCGCCTGGCACAGGATCTTTACTATATCATTGACGTGACTGAGAGGGGAGATTACTCTGTGCTTAAAGATATGATTAGTACCGGCAAATCCCGAAAACCGTCTGTATTAACGCATCAATATCAAAGCGTATCCAGTGGAAAACATGTGCCAGTAAAATGTCAGTGTACTAACGAGTTGGCACTTCTTAAAGACATAGTTACATAGTTAATTATGCTGCTTTTAAAACAATCTATCCTTGTCAATGAAAAACTTAGATTGCAACCAATTAGCCAACTTATGTCGACAAATCTCGTAATAAAGGCTTATATCTTGGAGTGTTCGAGCAATTTAAAATTCGTGACGTCATCAACCCTCCAGTCTCTCTTTTCATCATCTCGATGCAAGCTATGTCTCGAGTAACCGAGTGTGAAGTCATAATTTGGCATGTGGAAGTGTACCTAGACAATAGAAACATTATGAGCCCCCCATCTCCAAATCACGTCCCTGACCCTCCCGGATGCGACGTCCCCATTTATAGGACTAGATACGAACGTGCAACATATCGCATCGCTTACACCGAGGAGTCAATGGTCCCCCATTTTGAATGCAAATCGTAATACACAGACAAATACCACCACGATACATGTGCACCCATCAAATGACATCGACGGAAACGACGGCAATTCTAGAGGCGATAGTAAAATTCAACTTCCGGTTGATCATGGAACGTATGTGAAAGGACAATCTATCCCTGTCAGGGTAACAACCCGACCTCGTGACACTTGCGACGGTGATTCATGAAGCGAGGACGAGAACGAGTTTCAGTTAGTAGTAAACTGTCGCGTAGGACGATATTGCTTGATAGGGCTGAGGTCGATTGTGAATACCAGACTCCTTACCACAGAAGTGGAGGAACAGGGCCCGAAGGTGAAGGTTATTCGCGTGTTTCCGATACGATCCGGGGCGGGCGCTAGTTAAATTGACACTGGTTGCAAACGATAACGCCAGCCTCGTTCTGACGGACAAGTTCTGGCCCGAGTACGTCAGATGCCTACCATGGAGATCACGCAAGACACGCATAGAGCATCATGTACCGATGTATGGATCTCGGATTTAGCGGCTTGGAAACGAGCAGCCTAAGAAATCGGCAGGAAACACATGGAGAACAAACAAGCTAAGTAGCGCAAAGAACCCACCACGACTCATGAGAACGGCCCAGCGACAGACTGACAGATAATGTGAGTACAAAGATAACCGTCTGTACTATGACATTCCGACAGACAACCGTTATGTTTGTTTACCCAGTGAAATTGACTGAAGGAGAACACTGCTTAATATCAATGATGCGTGTGAAAACAATTATCTTTCTAACAATAGCTGTTTTGGTCTTAATATACTGACATTGAAAATAACCGGTATTATGTCTAGCGCCTAGTAATGTACATTTCATGGATACTATTCTCAGAGACTATAGTCACCACACCGTTTGTAGTCATGTTGATTAATTGTCATCCTCACGCGTGATACGCAGAGGATAAAAATAAGAAATATGACAATATAAGTTCACCGTTAATTATTGATGACGATAGAATAGCGGGTATACAACTGCAACTCTCCACAGGAAAATACATATTCGTTATTTAAGTTTACCTACCCTGTGTGAACCATCCAAATGAGAAATACCATGACATTGTAAATAACTTGTATGATGGATTTTATAGCGACCAAGGTGACAAAACATTTCTTGGTGATTTCAATGATGACGTTCAATCGCAAATTCACACTTATATGCAGATATGACTATACAAATGTGTAAATGATTGTAATATGTGTGCTATGAATATGCATAACTCCTGCATTGGTCCTAATAATGTATATGTATCGTATGTTGATAAAGTTTCGTCCTTGATTGACTATGTATTTGTACCTTGTGAGATATATGATTTTGCATGTCACTGTGCAGTTGCTGATGATGCCTGTCTTAATAGTTCCAGACACAGATTTATACTATGTTGTTTTGATTTTATAATTTTACTGATGAACATATTGCTAGTAAGAAATATATTTATTGGAAATCTGCTAGCAATGATCATGTAATGAAGTATTGTGAATCTTTGGATGAAGCGCTGCAGATTGATACAGTGAAAAATCGTACGGCCGACCAGTTATACTACAGGCTGTGTGAAGTGATCAATACTTGTGCAAATGACTGTTTCCCAACTAGGCGATTCAGAGAACATTTGACGCCGCTCTGGACGGATGCCCTTACCGCCTTCCACAGTCAAATGGCTGGGTCGCGTGATTCCTAGCAACGAGCTGGAAGACCCAGAGGAACTCAGCATAGCGCGTATCGTCAATACAAGGAAGATAAGACTAACTTCAGGAGGGGGATGCGACATTGTGCGAATCGCTATATAGCCGAACTTGATAACAAGCTAGAACACGATTCTGTGCATGACACTGTGAGTTTCTGAAACACGCTTAATTCCAGGAAGCATGGATCCGGAGCCAACCTTGGCGGCGGTGAACAAATTTAATGGAACGACGTATAGAAGTCGCGAAGATATAGTTGACCAGTGGGCCAAGTATTTCACAGACCTATACACTCCATCCAACTTACATGACTTCGATGCTGAGTGGGAGCACTATGTTAAACAGGAAGTCGATGAAACGTTTCGTGGCTTGTCTCCTGATCAAGACGTCACCGTGTCTCCCGCATTGGTGGCCGAGTGTATTAGACTTTATCGAAGTGAAAAGCATGTGGTCGATATAATATCACACACGAACACTTACTATATGGTAAAGGCATAATCGCTTATAACTTATCTCAGTTATATACTGTTATATTACGGTCCGGATTAATCCTCGATAGAATGAAAGAAGCTGACAGTATTACTTTGCACAAAGATGGACGAAAAAGGCGAGATGAACCGAGAAACTATCGGGTCATAAAATAATCTTCGACCTTGCTAAAAGTGTACGAGATGGTCTTGCTTAACAGGTGTAAAGGCAATATAATTACCTCCATAAGGAGGTTACACGGAGGATTCCAAGAAGGACTTGGAAGCATGATGACAAGTTTGTCTCTACGCGAATGCCTAAATTACTCAAGGGAGCTCTCATCACCTGTGTACATGTGTTTTTGGATGCACGCCAAGCGTTTGACAGGGTGTGGCATGATGGCTTATTTTACATGTAGTCCTCTCTCACTTCCGGAGATTACGCCCATACGCCAGCCATCGACGCTATCTTGTTAGTGGCCTTTCGTGATATGTATCAGAATGTTACAAGCCGCGTGCGTTACCAGGGACTGCTATCAGGGCCACTTCCGGTACTCCAGGGCGGAAAGAGCTCGCCGCTATTCTACCTCGTATATATCGACGGTATCATTTCAGAGCTGGAAGAAAGTGGGAATGGAGTGTGCCTATATGTCATAAACATGTCCGCACCAACTGTTGCCGATGACGTGGTTCTGGTGTCATACTCACGAGCTGGACTTGACAATATGCTCCGAATTTGCACCAGTTACTCCAATAAGTGGCGATTATTATATAATGCAAACACATGTTCTGCTTTGGTATATAGCAATAAGACTTTGATAACTCAAAAATAATTTAATCTCGAAACAGACACTATTCCTGTAAATGTCAGTTACATTCATCTTGGCATTGAATGTAACTCATGCTTGTCGAGAGGCAACTGCATTCAAGGAGCATGTTTGAAGCTCATAGGGAGATATATAAGCGCATGCGCTTAAGGTGTGGAACCTACGACAGTAAGCCCTGTAACTATGAGCACGATATTCAATTCAACAGTGGCTATCTACGGCAGTGAGCTTTGGAATAACAATTCATCAAGTGACCTATTGAAATTGCAAATTACCCAAAACGTCTGTTTAAAACACATGCAAGGATACCAGAAATGCATTTCTACGGATTTCTGTCTAATAACAATACATGCTATACCAACAGTTTACATACTCGAGTGTCAGAAACTCTAATTACTAGGACGAATTTGCAGATTAAATCCACAGTATCTTGAAAAAGATCTATTCAACAACAGACGTATACGATTCCCTGAGATCGACCGTCAATGTTTCGGCTTTATTCCTGATGTGTACAAAATATTGCAAAGATACAATCTTACCAACTATCTACATGCATATGTTGAACACGGAACATTCCCTTCCAAGGGACAGTGGAAGCAAAGCATTGAACGCAATATCGTGACGCGTATCAACAAAGACATTGTAAAACGTTTAAAAGCTAGAGACCCATGGGGCGTAACGGCACATGTTATTGAAACTAATGGTTACTCTGCTTTATGGTTAATTGCAAAGGACAATAAGAAACTCTGAGTCTTGTGCAAAACCCTAATGAATGGTATCGGCTTATTTATAACAAATAAGTTCATGCAGATCTTCAAACTTTGTAACCTCAAAACGGAAAGCCAAATAATCCACAAGTTGTGTTATTGTACTGCTATTGAAGCCGAACGTGAGAAATTGTGAACACTTATACTTGAGAGTTGTGGGATTGAAGACTATAAACGCGTCATCCAGATCAGTGCCTTTGAGCAATGTGTGAACATATTGAAGTTGGGCTCTGAAACATCTCAGAGTCAATTTTTGCACTTTGGTATTGCCGTCTAAATTTGCAAATTGCTACATTAAAACAGCGATTATGCTGCTAATGAATGATAAGAAATATATCCAGATGTATTTATATGTTGTTCTTTTTTTCGTTTTAATGTTATCTCTTATGCGTATTTGATTGTCTATAACGTATAATGTGTCTTTATCTACATGTAAACGTATTATACTTATGCGTGCGTGCGCGCGTGCGTGCGTGCGTGCGCGTGTAAACTAAAATCATTATCATTGACTGTATTCATGTCATTGACCTTTATACTCTAGTTATGTAACATATCTATGTAAATAATATAATGTCTGTATAAAGTTGCTTCATTTGATCTCTTGTATGTGTATATACTCGATTTTATTTAATTATTTATAATCATATGTTATGTCTTCATGAATGGAGGAAAATACAAGTATATCTATCAAAAGTCTATCTATCTAGTTGACATGAAGGAAACTTTTTTTCAACCGGTATGAAAAATTAACGCACTAACCTTACTAATTGAACGTTTAAGTGTAATACTTTAGATCAATTCGGATTAAAGGGATTGTAACAAGTTATTTTGTTTTATACATGTATCGGCAATCATTTGATTGTTATACTTTGTCAAACTTAGTTTGTTAGTTGCGATGTTTAAATGTGTTAGAGTTATGACCCAGTCCTGATTTGAACACGCGTCATCAAAAACCAGGCTTAATAAATATATAACTGTATGATAACAATCGAGTTTTTTAAAATGCCAAACTCAGGATTGTTGGTTGTTCTTATGATGTTGGGTAAGTATCGAAATACATTAACAATATATTTCATATAATGAATAATTGTAACCTGCCATAGGCGCAATTTCTTTATACATGTTCAAACACCACATTATAAAGTTTGTTTAGCAACAGCATTGCTTATTTCAAGCAACACATGTTGCGAAATTGATTCGAGTAGAACCAGTTTAGTATGTTCTTAACATCTAAATCGTATATGACGAAAAGACAACACATGGTGCAATTTTTTCATTTATAATTTAATATCACGCTTGGTAAACCTCTTTAAATATATTGTCAAACATTGCTATTCTCGCCTTCACGAATAACATATATTTTGTAACAATGGTGAGGGTTCATTATATCTTGCATATTTTCAGGTCTTGGGATATGCTCATTTGAAAACAATTACAGATCGGTTAAGATAACCTCAAATGCATGTTCAAGGTATCGCACGCATATAATTTGTATTTGTTGCGAATATGTGCCGATTCATGACCAATCCGCGAATCCTCGAAAACCGAGTTAAGTTGATTTATGTCATTGATAACCTGATGATGAATACAAAATTTACAGCCATATCTATAACTAGTTCTATTTTTCGCAGGGTAAATTGAATTATAATATAATTATAAATTTAAAGAAAAAAAAGAGCTTTCAGAAGACAGCACGTTCGACTTATCGAGTGCTTGACGGAATAAAAGAAAAATTGTTCATATTTAATAAGGTCAAGGTAATATAGTCATATTCTAACTGGAAGAGGACCATAATTGACACATATTGATCGCTAATATTTTAAAGAAGTGGCACATTTTATACCATTCTGAGTTCAAATATATTTTCCACAATATATTGAACATTTGTAAAACAAACTAATAAGATTATATTTCAATTTTGATAGCAATAGCTTGGGTGTGAAACACAATGCCCCTACTGCGCCGCTTTGAAGCCATATCTTTGACCTTTGACCTTGAAGGATGACCTTGACCTAAACCTTTCACCACTCAAAATGTGCAGATCCATGAGATACGCATGCATGCCACATATCGAGTTGCTATCTTCAATATTGCAAAATTTGACCTTTGACCTTGAAGGATGACCTTGACCTTTCACCACTCAAAATGTGCAGCTCCATGACATTCGCATGCATGCCAAATATCGAGTTGCTATCTTCAATATCGCAAAATTTTACCTTTGACCTTGAAGGATGACCTTGACCTTCCACCACTCAAAATGTGAAGCTACATGAGATAGGCATGCATGCCAAATATCGAATTGATATCTTCAATATTGCAACATTTGACCTTGACCTTTTGACCTTGAATAATGACCTTGACATTTCATCACTCAAAATGAGCAGCTCAATAAGATACGAATGCATGCCAAATATTATGTTGCTATCTTAAATAATGCGAATTTAGACCTTTGACATTGACCTTGACCTTAAATGATGACCTTGACCTTTCACCGCTCAAAATGTGCATCTCCTTGAGAAACAAATGCATGCAAAATATCAAGTTGAAATCTTCAATATTGCAAAAGTTATGACCAATGTTGAAGTTTTCGGACGGACGGACAGACGCCATATATTTAACCTTTGACCTTGAAGAAAGACCTTGACCTTTCTCCACTTAAAATGTGCAGCTTCTTGAGATACACATGTATGCCAAATATCAAGTTTCTATCTTCAATATTGCAAAATTTGACCTTTGACCTTGACATTTGACCTTAAAGGATGACCTTGACTTTAACCTTTGACCACTCAAAATATGCAGCTCCATGAGATACATATGCATGCCAAGCATGCCAAGTATTAAGCTGCTATCTTCAATATTGCACAATTTTACCTTTGACGTTGAAGAATGACCTTGACCTTTCACCACTCAAAAAGTGCTGCTCCATGAGATACACATGCATGCCAAATATTAAGTTGATATCTTTAATATTGCAAAATTTGACCTTTGACGTTGAAGGATGACCTTGACCTTTTACCACTCAAAATGTGCAGCTCCATGAGATACGTATGCATGCCAAATATCGAGTTACTATCTTCAATGTTAAAGTTTTCGGACGGACGGACGGACAGACGCCATATATTTGACCTTTAACCTTGAAGGACAACCTTGACCTTCCACCACTCAAAATGGGCAGTTCCATGAGATACACATCCATGCCAAATATCAAGTTTCTACCTTCAATATTGAAAAAGTTATCGCTAATGTTCAAGTTTTCGGATTAATGAACGTACTGACGGACAGTTCACCTGCTACCGGAGGGCATAAAAAAAAGGAAAAAAATATTTTTGGGTGGATGGGTTTCTGGGGTGGAACCTGGCGGATGGTTTGGGTGGAGTTCATTGTGGTATGTCAGGTAAGCGTTGTTTTGTCAAAGAATGAATTAAATCTGATCCTAAATAAAGAATTTGTGGCAATTAAAGCAAATTTATTTATTTGATATTGAGATTCAAGGTCATTCAAATGTCCAGGTCAAATTCAACTTTCCAAATACAGTACCCTCATGATAGTTAGAAAGTGTTTGAAGTTTGAAAGCATTAGCCTTGATACTTAAGAAGTTATGTGCATCTAAATACAAAATTTACCAAATTATCCAAAGTAACTAAGTCAAAAAGGGGCCATAATTCCGTCAAAATGACAACCAGAATTATGCAACTTGTCCTGTACAGTCCAGTTATGATAGTTAGCGAGTGTTTCAAGTCTGAAAGCAATAGCTATGATACTTTAGGAGTAAAATGGACCAAACCCAAAACTGAACCTAATTTTCAATTTTCTAAGTATAAAAGGGGCCATAATTATGTTAAAATGCCAGTCAGAGTTACATAACTTTGTCTGCACAGTCCCCTTATGATAGTAATTAAGTGTTGAAAGTATAAAAGCAATACTTTAGGAATAAAGTGGACTTAAACACAAAACTTAACCAATGTTTCATTGTGCTAAGTATAAAAGGGGGCATAACTCTAAAAATTATGCTGACAGAGTTATGCAACTTAGCATATACAGTTGTATTGTTGCCATAAAGAAGTATTCCAAGTTTGAGTTAATTATCTTTGATAATGTTAAAGTTATTTGACTTTACAAAAAACTTTAACCAATGGCGACGCCGACGCCGGGGCGAGTAGTATAGCTCTAATTTTTCTTCGAAAAGTCAAGCTAAACATTTTTTTAATAATGTTTGTAGTATTAAAATTAATAAGCAATGCAAACGGAAAGACAATGAGAAAACAGAAAATCCCAATATCTTAAATAAGTAAAACCTGGAGCAATTTACATCTATGTCAACAACGTCTCACCTTTAATATTCAGTACTGATACTAAACAATAATATTTATAAACCTATATTTACAACTAAGTTAACTCGCAATCTTACTCTTGCTAGTTCCCTAGTTTCTTTCTAGCTTCTTGATAACTTCGTAAATGATCATGTGGAACGCATGTAAGCCTTTGTATGTACTGTGTCTGAACTTATACATGCATGCATAAATTATATTTGGCTAAAATTATGTATTACTGTTTCTTTCTATAAAATAAAACCGCAACTGTTGAAGAATATTCTCTGATGGTATCTCGTGATCATCACTAGTATGAATATGTATGCATTTCTTACTTATATTAAGCAAAGTCGTGACAAGGTTGACACTGAACAGAGCATGTGGTGCACTTGAATTGGAACTGCTGGTTGTGGTCGAATACAGTGCATTTAACACTTAGGAAGGAACGTGAGGACGGTGTAAGCAATGATGACACCTTTACAAATGCGACATACTGATATCAGTAAAATAAAACAGTCTTCGATATGTAACGTACTGATGATATTATCCTCCGCAAATATTCAACGGTCAACAAAAATAATCATATCCTTTTTACAAAATAAGAGAATTTGCAGGTAACACCTGTTACATTTTATAGCAAATAGTTTTCGGGACTCACAATTTTACTATAATGTTATATTATTTATGACCTTCAGCGCAAGGTAGCTTAAATGCATTTGTAATATCTACATTTCAAAACTATTCTTATTGAATGTCAGTCTTTCGTAAAAGTTTGAACTGTTTAATAACTACTTTTTACAGTGTTTTGTCTCTTTTGACATCGTTTAAAACATTTGAGCTCATTTGTGTATTGTGTTTTTCGAGATGGTATCAACTTACCTCCGCAAATTCACACAAGCCACCCGGGTTAATCAGGCAACTCCAGCAGTGAAAGAGTACATCTTCACCCTAGTTCATTCGGTATCACGCTTTTGCAGCATAAGCGCTTACCTTCTTAATAGCGCAGTTAGATGGTTATAATATATCTGTAAATTGTTTTTCTCAAAAAACGATGCATTCAACTAAACTTATACAAATATACCGTTAAATATTTTTCATTAAACATGGTACATTTAATATTAAATTAAACACTATCCGAATCACAGATAATTGTTTTCGATACGATTTTACAACAGCTGGAAAAGTAGACTGATACGTTTGTACGATGTCGTGGATCTCTGCAAAGTACAACATTAAACTTGTGCAAACGTAATAATTGACATCACGCAATGTATTCGATGTAACGTACATCGTTAAACTATTTTGGTTTTGGTCTTTGTTCATATGTCGTCCTGTTGTCAATTTTTATATTTGTTTGCATCTGGTGAAATAAAGGTAAGTGCTAAAAACCAATATTTCACAAATGTGGAAATTATGGGGGTTTTCTTTTTATTTTGTCGCAGCATTATACAGTCACAGAAACGCATGCGATGCAAGGAAATGGAACACCATCTGGAGTCAATATTTCATAGTTATCTTAGTAATACATGAGCATTTAGTGCTCTGGTGGGGACCAAACAATGTATCTTATTAGGTTAATGCAACTGAGTTGACTAGGAAATAGATAACCGAAGCTATTTCCCTCTTAGTAATTTACCAATAAGATTCGAAATTCGAATTAAATTCATTATAAAGTTGATCGACCACTGACCGTTTTTTTCTGACAATGCCCTAGTTGATCCGAATGCAGGACAGATAGGACACAAAATATTGTGACAATAAAGCAAAAACGACCATTCATTACTGTTTTTTTCTGATAAATGTTTTACATACCTGACAAAACATCAACGTTTGATGAATGAGTATATGGAGTCATATGGTCAATAATGAGCTGTAATACGTTACAAAATTCATGAGTTTAGGCTTTTTTTTATTGCCTTCCCATTTATAAAGATGTCATGTTTCAACATATACAGGTGGTTATTTGCTGTCTAAACATAAGCAGAAATCACGAGAAATAATGTCAGTAAGCTGATTTCCCTCGTTTTCAAGACTTATGCAAAAGTGTTCGTAATGCCAGACAATTAATTCCTCTTCTGAATCAAGCAATCTATGCATAACTAGAGACATTCGAAAAATGTCATGACCTCAGTGTTGGATTTTACGGTATTAACAAACGGTTTGTCGTTCCGATGCTTGTTGTAAATCAATTCGACATTTGACATCGCCCTAATGGTTTTAATTCCTACAGATCGTCGACCCTTAACAGCTCGGTTTGACCCCAATTAAGGTAATCATTTTCTTTTGTGCATCGTTATACTTTGTATACTATTAGTGATGTTTGCTGTTCTTTTAAATGTCCGTTCAAACAACAAACAATGTTGATTTTCAGAGCAATGTGGTCTTCGAACATGTTGAGTCTTAAACATTTACATCAGTCTCAAACTGGTAAAGTCAAATTAATATCAATAAATTCATATCGTCATTAAAACCCACAATTTTGTGCATTGAATGTTCTAAGGCGGTGACTCCATCTTTAATAATATAATTATGTTCACATTTGTATTATCGTATTGTATGGATTGTCTTGTATTTCATTTGACATTGGTCATTTGCCTTTATTAAAAGACAAGCTGACAAGAATTTATCACCAAATATATTTATTTTATTGTATTATTCCTTCATATATAAATAGTGTTTATATCTTTTTTCTGTAAATTAATATGTGGAAAACTATAATATTCAGCAACAATAACAAACAGCACCAAAACACGAGTATAATGTTATACATTTTGTAAATGCTAGAACCATCAGTTACATAATGAACAGTGCTGGCCTCATTCAAAATCCTTGTCCTGATTTGTACCCGAACAAAATTCATAGAAAGAGAAACACAATAACTATCAATCATGAAATTTCATTCGCTGTCAGTAAAGTTCGAATGATGGAAACAAGCAGTCTGAAGTCTGGTTTAGGGGCACTGAATGTTGTCATTAATTTGTATTTGAACAATTGTGTGTCATATATCTATTTATTTATGCTATGGGAAATAGTGCAATGGTAAACGAGTTATATTGGTGCAATACAAAGACTCTAACTCCTGCAATAAATAACCATCATTGCATTTATGTGAATCAATTAATTGGAAAGTGTTTTCGCTGATGTTTTTGGGAAATAAATATAATAGAGAGATAAACCCACGTTACATGTGTTTAATACAATATCTACTAATGACATCACAATTTAAAAAAAACACGGTCAGATGTCATTGTTAAGTTGTTAAGTGAATAAATGCTTGCCACGTGTGTCAAACAGCGCTTCATTGAAATATAGTATACTGTACTTTAAGCGACTGTGTTCGTAACAAAAACCCGTTACACCTTAAGATTAGACGGAATCAATGATGGTGTGCACTTCACCAACGTTATCAATAAAGTTATTCTGCATTTTAAATGGAGTCTATATGTTAAACATATACAATTCAGCAAACAACTTAAAAAAACGAATTATGGAATACACATGAGTAGTGCTTATAGTGAATATAAGTAAGATAGCAAGTGTTACAATGATATTTATTTGTCAAGAATATTATGTCTCGACGACTGTAGGATAAAAAGTTGCCAACATGGGACAAACATTGCTGAAGTATAAACCTTTCATTTCTTTTAACATTAATTGAATGACCTTTTGGCTGTTTTTTTTTCTTTCAATCTAGCAACAATACTAACATTATGCAACTTTAAAGCAACCGAATAGAACAAACACATTCATATGGGACCATTTACCATTTTTTTGTTCAGACAAAAATGTTTGAGACTGGATTTTAATATTGTATATTTTTGTTTATGTCCGTTTTCTTTCAGGTAAGTTATCCAAGTAACTGAGGGCCCCGAACCATATCCGTGCCGTTGTGGCACTTGATTCTTACATACCACCCCTCGCATATCGCGGATACGTTGTTGTACGGTCGGAGGTTTTCATTGAACGGGGATCTCATGTGGCAATCGTGCAGACTTTCTGCGTAGTCGTCGCATATGAGCGATCCTATTATTTCAACATCGTTGGGACCAGATTTACCAGGTGGTAAGAACTCTCCTCCACTGGAATTTGCAATTGAAATAGTCTTTAACATGTGCTGCAATTATATAATGATAGATCAACAGTGGTATCCAAATATCTACAGCTACTGTATGTGTCGTCTGGCCTGTAGATACACGTTTTATATTCATTGATACCATATTCAGAAATCCACTTAAAAATGTTGTAAGATATTAGTTATATTAAATAATGAAACTATATGAACTCAATCAGTACAGCAATTCCTCTTCTTATCCAGTTCGTTTTGCAATAAAAACCTGCTTAAAACATTCAAGATTATAACTTCGATCACAGCCTTGGAACGGTCAATTTAAAGAGTCAGGAGTTTAAACTGGTTGAATATATAACTGAACCTCTCACTTAACCCGGAATTCATTGACAAAAAACGCATTTCTTAAACAATACAAAAAATGTCCTTTTTCAGACAAACATTGAAAACATGAATGCCAAAAACGTGATCCGTGTATCGAATACTACATGCATAATGTAAGCACCAAAACATTTTTAAATTCCCATACTTAGCATGTGTAATATAATTAGATATTTGTATTGTGTGCCTAACTAGATGAGCTTCCTCCGTCCTGGCACTAACCATGTCTTCTATTTATCCCGGTGGCTGCTAAACTGGTATATAAAATATGGCGATGAATGGTGTATCATAAATATAACATTTTACCTTACTCCATTTGGCGTAATCAAACAAAATAGTAAAGTTATTACAGTATGCATGCTTGTTTCAGAGAGGTGAAGTAAAGGGGGTCTGTATGTGCAAAATATCAAACTTATTTCCAATTACATTTGACACATTTTATTATGTACAATAACACATTTGTTGCGACCTGCACAACAAATAACCAATGTAAAACGATGGTCGAATATTATTGAAATGGATAGAAATGAAGAGGCTGCTTACAAGTACTTTATGAAAGCCATGTTCGAATAGAAAACGCATCATGGAAACAGGAATCTCTGCACATCTTTAAAACTGTTTTACATTTAGAATACTCGGATGTGTTCAATAGAACCGTTTTATGGCGATAAATAATTGATACCATATAGGAAGAAAAAACTCCACCAGGTTTGAAAGTTGTTATTTGAAAAGTTAAGGATAACGTCAGCGAACGTTTATTGACAGACACTCTAACGGATAGACAGACGGACCAACGTCAAGGGCGATTGCAGTATACCCTCCCTACTTTACTTCGTAAAAGCTATTATAATAACGTGTATGTGTTGCTTTATTTTGTTCAACCTTGTTCGTGTTATTATCGTTTACATACTCATATCCCATGATTTTGCAAGCTGCATTCGCTGTCACTGTGGTGAGTGTGTAATACACACAGACCGCCCAGTGTCGACCGTTTATCTTCATCAAGAGGATACCATCTGGACCAATTCTCAAGCCTTGGAGTGTGTAGTCTGAAATAAATTTACTTTGTGTTAGTCGTCATCCAGAAATGTGTTATCTAACGAATGTATAAGCTCGGTATTAAACAGTCATAAAAACCTAGATGCATTGTGGGAGGAAACTAAACATCAGACAAAGAGCCGGGCCCAAACGGTTTGAGTGTCCTTAGGCAATGACATATTTGGAAATACGTTGAAAATGTAGATATGTATGCACTTACCTGAGCAAAATAGCGCTTGCTTATCTAAATCTGGTCTCTCACATAGGGATGGACCCATGGGGCCAGCAGAGATCATGTGCCGATGATACACGTGAGAGCAGTTCCGAAGCGGCGTTGCACCTCTGCATTCACTGATTGATGTCTCCCACCCTTGACACATGATTCTTTCTTTGTTATATGCATCGCTGAGACCAAAGGGCTCTCGGACAGCGAATCCCACACGACTGCGATAAGCGATTATGTTTAAGTTTAAAAATTACCATTATATCGATTGTATGTTGAACTGCAATCGGATAAGTTTGTTTTGCAAACTTACTGTTTCATTAATTTGTGGTTTTATTATTTAAAATTACATAACGTGTGATTTAGAAATGGTTTCAGGAATAACCAAGCTTATTTGTACATTGCATGATTGAAACATTAAAATAAAAAAATAAAACATTCGCGAATCCGCATTTAACTGCAGCAATATATTTATGATCCATTTCTTGATATATAGACAGAAACTTTATCAACATTGTGTACAGAGGTAAACGAATTTGAACACTTAGAAAACATGCGTATTATAAATACCAAAGCACAAGAACCAATACTGAAAACGACATTTATAATTCAGCCATAAACAAAGAAGAAAACGTATTTGAAATTGCCGCACCCTTTAAAAAAATAAACGTATCGATATTTACCCATATCCAAGCATAGCACACATCGTTTGGGCAGTGACTGTATCTATATGTCCACGAATGTCATACTCGATGTCTCCGTGGATACCTTTAATCGTTCCTTCGTAAGGTCGGCTGTTAAATAGCGGCTCTATCTTTATGGTGTCACCTATATTATTCAATATACAACGTAATCCCATTATTTTGTTAGACGACCTTTGTTTTAACTATAAGATGTTCAAGTATGCAATTAATATTTATTGAGAAGCTGTCATAAATTGTACCCCGTGCCACGGATACATTGTTGTCTAAATTACACAGATAGAAAATATGATTGCATTTTAATCACTCGGAAATGGCAAAATGTCATTAAAGACAAAGACTACAAACGCCTTAATAACAACGTGATCTTGAAAACTTAATAAGTTCGCATGAGCAATAAGAGAGTATTTTTCTGAAAACGTTTGAAGAAAATGCTTTATGTAGGAACAGTGGCGCACAAACACTGTTAAAGGCAGTTTTAAATGAAGGGCGATAATCCCTTAAAAATAAACATCGCGAAACCATAACACTATTCAATATAGTTCTATGTAGATACAGGCAATGGCTCTGTTTATTCTTTGAGTAAAATCGCATGCTAAGTGTAATATGAGTTGGACATATACTTTATATGTAAGTTTAAACAAAGGGCATTCACTACTGAAAAATATCTAAATCGTGACACATTGACAATTAGCGCTATATATAAGTATTATGTACAAGTGTGACGAAAATGGTAATCCGAATGTAAGAGATATCTAACGAATGAGGAATGCATAGTTTGACGGATCAACGTCTACCACTTATATATCTGTACGGCTTTCGGCGTATGATGATAAGCAATTTAAAATTTAAGGTAATCACACAATAATAACATGAGTTTCATGTTAAAAAATGAATTTTATGTAAGCAAACTAAAGAGGATGTGTTCATTTATGTAAATTAGTTTTTTTTATTTACGGCTTATAAAACATGTTTTCACTAGTGGCGCAGCCACCAATCACAATATCTATTTTCTATAATAACGAGTGGATAGAAAATATACTGTAACCAGCAAACTTCTATTTTAAACTTTCCTTCGTATATTTACCGTTTAAATAAGACTGCGTAACATCGCGGGCATAACAACGGCATAACGTTAAATTACTGATGCCATTGCCTAGTGATTTTCAGTTCTTTAGTCTGTCGTTATTTTTCATAATTTAGACTGTTACTTTCCACTGTTTGAAAACATGGAACTTCATTTCATTGATATTTTCTTAGTAACAATACTAAAGCATACACAATATTGCAATTATTGCATTTGCTTATTTATTCTTATTTTATTTCTATAATTCAAACACCTACATTATTTTTCGCTCTTTGCGATATAAACTTAAACACAATAGCCAATCAATATGCGGATTTACCCTGGCATTCCACGCCAACAACATTGCTGTAGTCACACCCGAGTGTTTGTATACTGGAATGTTGGCACATGTCCAATGAAGTTTCGTTCCCCAAACATGCGATATGATGATTGTAAATTAGTCTTTGCCCTGAACCGAAATTGGAGTCTCGATACAGTTGTGTAGCTCCCCTGTAAGTCAAACAGTTACCATGGATGTAAAAAAATAACACAGAGACAGTTAACACAATATTTGGGGAAAAACAAAAAAACGTATATGTTATATTTTATTTGTCTTTTTTCGATGTTTATGCATAGAATATTCCTGTGTCAAGTGTATTTATAGTAACATGTTAACCTATCTCCATAACCTGTTTGGTAATTTTAAAATATCTAACTACGCCTTGGAGATCAACATTTTATCAAATATTTAAATGCTGCATACGATAGGAAACATTTTCGGCGTACACGACTAATTATACGTTTCTACATTTCTAACGCAGTTTATAACTAAGCATGAGTCTTCGAGTTCGTGGTCATTAAAATTGAACTGAAAACAAAACAAAAACAAAAATAAACAGGTGTGGGCTAATAAGGTCAGAATGTTACTTCATAAACTTGCATGCTATAAACAAATGGGATGGACAATAAATACACGTAGTTTAAGAAATTTCTCAGCAGTATTTCCGAATGGGTATATACTTTTATTTAATTTGCTGCGTTGAGAGAAACACATTAAAACACTGGCTACACCCTTGCACCAAATTTTGAAATGCATGAGTATAGCGTTAAGTATGTTCAGTGTTAAGAAATTGTATATATTCTCTCAATTGTTTAAACAATGCATAAAACAAACTGTAGTCCGCTTACACATTCGATTAAACGTGTCGGTATATTTGTTGTGCTGAAACAAAACTTGGTCGTTATATATTATCCAGTTTGTTTTTTTTACATTAAACCCATTCTGCAGTATTGACTATTGTCAACAGAGATTCAACTATAACTGTAATTTCTTTTTAAGTGTATGTTTTTTAATGAATCCACCTGTATCCGAGCGATGCGCATATAACGTTGGCAGCACGAGAGTCAATTCCCAATGAACAGATTGACTGAATTTGTCCGAATAATTCTACCTCTACGCGACCCTGTAGCGGTGTTGGGCCATCTACAAGCTGGGTAGCTGGAAAAACAACATTATACATGTATGGGATACCATATACCTACGACCGCTTATACCAATTTGATTCAAAAAGAGACCTGCAATATTGTCCTTTAAATATATACACAAGTATTTAAAAACAGCACATTCATTCATAAATATGCCAAATATTTGAAGCATCTGATCTAGACTAATATAACAGTTACCAATAAGATACATGGCGGTAAGTACTTACAAAACACGACTTTGAACAGGAGAAGTGGCAGAAGAAACACGTTCACCATCGCTGCCTGCATTCTGAGATATAAATTCACGATCTGATCTGTATGCCAATTTAGAAAGGTTGAGATAAGAATATTTGACTTTCCAAATGACGTAATCAAATGGTCTGAATATTTTGAAATATTCATTTTATTCGGAACACCGACGAACATACATGCTAATAGCTTGTTTTAATAAATGTCATGAAAATTAATAATCTTAATGTTTATGTTAAACAATAAATAATATTAATTAAATCACTGTTTTCATCTGGTTAATCTTTTGAAATATTTACGCACATAATCATAAGTTTGCAATTAAAGGTATAGGGACTTATATCAGCAAATGTAATGCGGACGCTCTCTGGTTTCAAACGTTATCTTATCATGCGAAGGCACGAACTCACTGCCAATCCCTACTGCAATTGAGTCAAATCAGACGCAATTAGTTCAATGTACTGCATGAATTATGTAGTCAGACGATGCAAGATTACAATAAAAATATAACAAGCAGGATTTTTTTAGTTGCATGTTTATACAATCTTTACTTCTGAGAGTAATTCTGCCTCGAACGTATTTTTAGTGGTGGAAGGCCCTCTAGAAGCTTGGTAGATGGAGCTAATGCTATATTAATTATGTTTATAATGTTGCATAATATGCACGAGAAAAGAATCTTCCTAACTATAATGTGACATACATGTTCACGAGAAGAGAATCTCCCTAAGATTTTATTTTAAATTTATAACAGAAGCTAAACTATTTTATTTTGGAAGTCAAGTAAGGAAATAAACACTAAGTTCATTTTGTCGCACATATTTGAAGCATCAAGTAACTATAAAGCTTTTTTAAATCAAAACTAAAATTAAAAATAAGATTTTTTTACGTCGTGTTTTTGAATCGGTTATTTTAATGGCGCAACGCTTTGCGTTGACCGTCCAAAATAAGGTGACCCCAATTCGAATCATACTGTTATCGTTAAGCTCGTAAAGCAACGTATAAGTCATTTGTATGTAATACAAACAAATAAATTAGCGGACCAGCATTTTTCTCCTGATAATGTTTTATGCTGTCTTTTCTTATATACTTCAAACACTCTAATGTTTCCAAAATTGTGTACCAATTTTGCAAATGGAAACAACAATATATTTATTATAATGTATTCTATCTAAGCACAGCGTCCGGCATCATGACCATGCTCACTTGTTTAGCTTAACTTAGAAGATGAGGTCCAAATTGTCACTCAGCTAAAAATTGATAATGTGCTCACACAAATGTCAAATCTAAGCTATAAAAATTCACATATTATTTATAAACCCCAGTAATAACATGTCCAACTGGACCAAATATATATTTTGAACTAGAACAATAACATGATATAGGACAATTTCTTATTACATAAATATCTGTGGAAATAGAATTATAATTAAAAACGATACTTCTAACAGGTTTACTATATTTGTAGCAAATAAGTGGTGATTGAGTATTGCGGAAATAAGGGGGTATCAAACGACGCACATTTTTATCATTGAATATTTTTGGAAGGTCAATTAAATCAAGACCTTTATAACAAAACTCAATTTTGATACGATTTCTAGTTTTGCTATGTGTACTTTCAAAAAAAGGTTTAAGATAACAGTCAGTGAAATTTTCAATAATACAAGCACATTCATACAGTGTGTCAGATTGAAGTAAAATAAGTTAACATTCTAATCAATATGCGCCAAAGAAGAAAAAGAAATAGAGCAAAGTGCACTTAGTAATTTATGTTTACCTCCATTTTGTAATAATGTGCAGCAGTCATTTAAAGAAAGCAGACGTTTAAATTTACGCCTTATGTTAGCATTTTTTCTTATGCCGTGTGAACGTTTATTTCTTAGACTTTTACTGAACAGAGAAAATGAATAAATCGATTTATTTTTAGAAATAGTTCCAACATTTAATATATTATCATTTAATCCAAGTGGGTAAGCTGTTTGTAAACGTTTAATCCAAGATTAAATAAACTTGTGGGCCTCTATGGTTACTTTTAACGCTCCGTCTTTAGAGCTCTATAAAAAAAAACTTAAAACGTAGCTGACCACACAAACCAAATAGATTAACAATACAAGTATCTCACGTATCCTGTTTTGTTATAATTACAACTTTAATTCAGACACAATTTCCTTCAAATTGATATTAATGTCTTCAGAATTGTTACACGTGGTTCGGTCCGTGCCGTCCGTTGTGTAAACCGTAGCCGATAAAGTAACATTTACACCATGCGAGTTCCCAAAGCTGAATGACAAAAAACTGACCAATGTTCACTCATGCACGAATACCCTCGAGCTTCTTCAGCGCCACCGAGTGACAAATACATACTGAAGGGAAAGTAATTTTCGTCTAATTCAATAAATTTCAAACGCCGGAAATTATTTGAACAGTCTAATTTCAGTAAGAAATATCTCGGTTTTCACGATTTCCTATTCATAAAATTACAATGAGGAGAGAGCGTTGTTTCAGAGTTTTGTAAGTTTGAAACAACTAAAGACAAATGCAAGTTAACGTAGGTTGATTTTATGTATAAGTGGGCAGTAAATCTATCGATTGTATAGCTTCCAAATTATTAACTTTGAACTGTCACCTGGACTATCTACGTGACTATCTGGTTTTACTACTTTTTGTACCACTATTGTTATTGAAACGGAATAATGTCAGAGAAAATAAAATTTACACCATGCAGGGGCGTATGTTAAAGTGGACAACCTAAGATTAGTGCATTGATTAAAAACAAATCTTAAACCAAAATTTACATTTACATTACCGCCATACGTCATGAGAATAAATCGCTATTATCAATGTGTATACACCAAGTCACACACAGTTTATGCATTTCTAACGACGAATGGTCATTGGTCCTGCTGGTGTCCCGTAATGGTCTTGAAGAGGTCACTTAGCATGTAATAACGTGGAAATCCGGGTAGAAAACGACGGTTTATGTGGCCATGGAGTGTAGATCCTCGAAAAAAGGATTGTGCACACGGATTGTCCCAATTGTATTATTTGATCGATCCGTGAATAACGGTTGGCGCCATTGTTGTCGGGTGGTGAAACGTGTGCAGCAAGTCCGAGACTCGAACCCGGGATCTCCCACTTACAAGGCGAGTGCGTACCTTTTTAGCTAACAGGGCCGCTTGCACTGCTTATCACCAATCCCATTTGTGTTCGGTACCGTGACATACAACTAATGCACATGCAAAAACCAACACGGAATATGTATTTTTGTTAAAACGAAATGGAATTGTACTCGGTCGCATGTGCGCCATAGTTAAACGAGTTTAATGATGAACGTGAGTTACGTACGGAAATTAATCTACAAGCTAGTACAGTTATTTGATCAGTTTGCATGAAATGCCGGATACTATATATCCAAAGTAGTAATATGTGTGACATATGTATGAGTTGATCAAATGCAGGATGATACTGATCTCGAATTATGAAATCCAATAATGTTATTGCAAAACGGGCTTTATACCGTTTCAAATCAATATGAAACAATTAGTATATATGTGATGATTTTATTGCGAAACGGGTTGTTACACAAAATTCACATTGCAATAAAACATTTCAACACGTTTTTCCATAAATTATTGCTTTTTTGCCTTCTTACCTTTAGTACTAAATTGTTTGAAATCACTGCCAATACACATTCTGTGTTGTTTTATCGTATTAAATCTCGAAATTAACCACCTTCCATGCTTTTTAATTTTAAGTCTAAACTCACAGTTTTGTCTATTTTAAAAACAATTTTGTTTAAATACAACACTTGAAACTCCCGTTTAACTCTTCAAATCCATTTGAATTAATTAATACAAGAGTGATGATTTTATTGCAAAACGGGTTTATTGCAAAACGGATTTTTATAGAATTTTCACATTGCAATAAGACACTCCAACCCGTTTTGCAATTAAATTATTGCAAATAAATGTGCGATGATTTTATTGCAAAACAGGTTTATTGCAAAACGGGTTGTTGTAAAAATTCAAAATGCAATAAGACTATCCAACCCGTTTTGCAATACATTTATTGAAAACGGGTTTATTGCACAACGGGTTGTTTCAGTGCTTTTAGTATCTACATTTAAGCATACCTGTTTCCATTTCAGAATCATTTGAATCCGAAGATTACTTCTCAGATCTAACAGATGATGAAGACATATCGGCGATATCAGCCCATGTTATTGATGGTAATATAACGTTTTATATGAAATAAAACGTGTTTGCATCTACACTTTCATAATAAATTAACGAGAACATGATAAACTTACGTATCGATGGTATGCATGTATGCTTATGCTTTCCTATGATTGGATAAGTTTTTTGTAATTTCCACATCAGATCGAGCTGATAACCATCATTTTCAAATAGCAGCTAGCACCATAAACTTGGTACGACTTTATTTTCACTTGGAAAAAAAACGTAATAAAGTAATCGGATGATAACAAACTGTATTACATATAAGAACATAGTTGATAACCAATATTTCAAACGTATTAAAGTCGCATTCAGCATGAGTTAGAATTATTATTCTGGACGTGAGTTCTCCGATTTGTTCTTCATGTTATTAAAATTTACATGTTGAATTTCGACTACTTATTGGAAATGTCAGTCCAGTGTGAAGTGAAATGCGGCCACATTCCAATAGTTTACCTTATTTGCCTATTGCTTAACTGTTCCTGCTTAAATTTGACACATTTTGAATCGATAAGTTTTAAAGACAAAGAAAGCTTAATTGCCACAGTTTGTTTTTGATGCAAATTGTACCATCTTACTAAAGTCAATAAAATGCTTATCATCGTACTATGTGGTCGAATTATAACTTTTGAATGTATTTCGGTTAAACAATGCAACACACAATTCTATTATTCACTATTAATTGCAATCACATAGTTCAGTAGGAACGGAGGTCCTAGGTGCATGATTGGAAGGTTGTTTTTCTAATATGCTGTTGATGTTCTACATTGTCTTGGGTAAAAAAATGTTCGAAGGAAAATGTTTGTGTCCACGGGATCTAAATCCAGAATGGCCGCCAAGATGGTCGACGAAAAACCTAGGATATTCCGTTTTTTTTTGCAAATGATAAAATCATTATATACTTTCCATGATTTTGGTAAGCTTTTTAATTTTAGCTATTGAGAACACTGTATTCTTATTAAACTAATAAGTTTAATGGTAAAATATTAACCACGTTTTTTGCTAATGACATGTTTAAATTTGTTCCTGAAAAACAGTTTAGCTACACTTATCATTCTTAGTACATTTGTGGATAACGCAATAACATAAACGTAGACAAAGTCCATTTCTGTTTTCATAACGATTTATTTACGTTGCTTTATTTCAAATATAACGCATTCAAATGTCCGAACAATATTCTAAACTACAAACGGCGCCACGGCCGATGGCCGCCCCGCGATAACAACAAGTTGTATGCTATCTATCCGGCTGTGGGCGTGAGTCCATTTACTAACAAAGTACAGAAGTTGATTGTAACGTGTGCAATTCTGTTAGGACGTGTGTACAGTTACGTGTCTGCAGCATGACGTATGCAAAGGATACATAGCGAATACATACGGAATTAATCGATGTTTGACGATCTTTATGATACGTAAATATACAAGAAGTGTTCGAAACTTATTGACGTTTGATACCCCGAAGCAATTAAATGTTGATCTAGTTACTGTCTTTTGAAGAATGTATGAAATTTGGTTTATTGCGTTTATACTAAATTCGATTATTATATTTATTCAATACAGCCCCAAATTGTTCGTTACGTTACATTTGTGATATATAAGACGAGAAAAGTGGGTGGGTAAAGGACAAATGTACAGAAAAAAATGCAAAATTTGTATTGTGATATATCAGGTTCCTGAGATATTCTAGGCTTGTGTGACTAGTTATGTTAATGTATTTGGATCTTTCTGCTACTGTGAAGTGCATGCACATTGTTTATTTTGAACATAAAATGCATTTCTGTAAATGATTATAGTAAAAATAAAGATGAAAAAAAAATATCAACAAAGGGCATTAAATTTTCTCACATTTAACTCTAGTAAATAAAAACAGGGCTCACGCTGCTTGATTCTAAGGTCGTATTTACGAATGCTGATGCTGATCTACATTTTCTTGGGGAAAAGGTTAATTTTGTTCCCACGACACACATGTTGTCTAAAGCCAAGATGGCTGCGAAGATGCCTGCCTATATATACCTTTAAAATACTGTGTGTGTGTAAACATTTAATAAACAACATCTTATTTCGACCGTTCTTGTTAGCGTTTTAATTTAAACTATTTATAACATATTTGTTTTTTAAAACAATACCCTATATGATGAAATGGAGTACATGTTATGGAAAAAATAAATAATAACACGTTAACTCTGTACACTAAATTGCTGTTTTTGCATTGGACACGTTTTAATTTTTACCTGAAAAGTTATTTGGATGTAATTAACATGTTAACTACATCAATAAACCACAAACAGACATTGGAATACACTAATATATTATTTTATGTGAATATCATCCGTGATTGCGACACACAAGAACAGAAAAGTGGGTGGAGCACATTCTAATCTGAAGAATTCCAATCTGAAGAAAAAATGCCAAGTGTGCATGCTGATATATTTATGATAATTGAGCCTTTTTAAACGTGTTATGGTCACGGATATGCTGATTTGTTTGTGTCTGATTAGTGCATTATCATTTGGGGAGGGGGGGAGGGTTAAGTGTCAATACTGTTTAAAACTGACCAAAACTGATACACTGCACAATTCCTAATTGTGAGACAAAATCTTAGTATTTGCGAAATTATGAAGTTTGTGTATTGTTCTTGTAACGTATACTTTCCGTTCTATGTGTTTATAGGAAACATATTGCATTCAATCAAGTTAGAAGATAAAATATCCTTAAGTTGAGCAACCAAATCAATTTTGTATTTCGAAGTTGACGAGGTCCTTACGCGCCTGAGGCTGCATTATGTGTGGACCCGAAGTCGGTTCCTTAGCTTCTACAAAATGAACGAACTAGACACTTCTTTAAAACCAAATAGGAAACTATTGATTAATTGTAAACAGTCATAAAGATCTAGAGTTGTATTCGTTGATAATGTGTTTCTCTTATATAGAAATATTAAGTAAGCAAAAACAAAAGTTTTACATTTAAATTGAAAACGAACATTGTAAGAATGCTCAGCAAGCAGTTGACAATGTATCTTTTAATGAAGAACATGCGTCGTGAGTGAAAAGCGGACATCGTGTCAGAATGTTTAAAACATGCTGTAAGCGTCATAATTATATACACGGTACATCGAGCGGCATGGAAACCTTTCCTTGTAACACAAGGATCATCATCTACCGCTGGGGCGATTATAGGTCTACATGTTCGGTTAAAGACTTAAATAATATTTCGAAAAAAGTGAATATTTTGAAATGTTTGTTTAATTTCTGTCTTCATGAACGGAATTCTTGAAAATGTTGCAAACTCTTGAAAGTGATTATGTTTAGTAAGTTGTTTTTAGCTTTCGAAAACTCTTGACTTAAATTAAAAATTAGGCAGTCAAAACACGTCAGAATCCTGATAACAAAAGACTGTTCCATATATTTCCGAAACGTGTAATACCCTATATACAAAAGTACTGAATTCCGAGTATTTTGAAAATATGTTATGCATCTTTCTTTAGTAAGATGGTTTAAAACAAGATGAGTTTCATACCCTTACTTAAACAGGTATTTTACGATATGGCACGATCAAACTAATAATTATTGAGTAGTTGGTACAAAACAGTTGAAACAACTTGCAAAACAATTTTTGTCATTGAGTGCCAACGTCATTCTTTCAATAAAGACCGATATTTACCGTATATTTCATGTCGTGTTTACTAAATATGTTTTTAAGGGGGGGGGAATGTTAGGAGCAGATATGGATAGAGCCCTTTATTACGTCTACAATCATGTACAAACCTCATGATATATATATATATATATATATATATATATATATATATATATATATATATATATATATATGCTATTGCTGAAAAGTTGTTGATGATATTGAAAGGCAACACAAAACTCACAATTTACTCGGCAAATAAAGTAAGCGTTTTCTGGATCGTCTTGAACACCGGCACAGATGTGACATAAGCATATTTTTGTATTATTTGCGTTATTAGCATGCCTCATTATATCGTTCTTACGGCTTTCAAATTTGTGGTATAAAGATATCTTGCTCAGGAAAATGAGTTAGTTAGTCGCGGGAATAAAATAGCAATCTTGCGGTAACGAAATTCAAAATCGTGGAAAGAAATACATTACTCGTTGTAACGACATAACACGTCCTTTGATCGAAACAAGTAGGTAGTGGTAACGACATAGCTAGACAATCAGAACACTAGTTATTTGTATAAAAGGACTGATACTTTTCTGAATGCTTTTCAAACTTCGTGTATTCTGATTGGTTGTTACCACGAGTAAGTTATATCAGTCATTAGTGTAAGATATATCATTCCCATGACTTATTAAGTTGTGCCGTGAGTCAACTATGTCGTCACCACTACTTAGGTACTCCTCCCGTAGACATGATAAGTCGTTCCAACAAGTAAGTTATCTCCTTCTCGTAAATTATTATTATTTCTCACATTATTTTATGATGTAAAACGTTTGAAGAAATATCATGAGGCTCGGATAGTTAATGATTTGTTAAATAGTGTTCATTATCTCGCAGAAATAAGCCTTATATAATTTGCATTCCAAATAACCAGTCGAATGTACTGGTCTTTGTTTTGATAAGCATTTGCTAATTTTATCCCGTATAAATACGTTGCGACATTGTTTTATTGACTGTATTTGAAAAAGATCTTGTGTTTGATACACGTCAATAAACACTTGTTCGAACGAAGACGCCAGCCATTTTGAAATGTTATTATTTCTTATCTATTAAAAAGAATGAATTTATAATCATTCAATGCAGTATTGGCAAACACTTTGCTCCAATTACCTCTATGCTAAAACATAATGGGTTCAATAAACATATTTGAAAAAAAAACCAACAACAACACACACATAACAAAAACACGATATTGAAAATCCTGTAAACATAATACGTAGATAGGGTCATGTAAAACAAGTAAATTTACCATAATTAAATTTGACATGGATACAACCTCCGGTTATCATCGCAACATCCATAACACGGGCTAGTCTTTTGGAAAATGCAAACATATCTAGTGGATCGAGAAAAACCCCACATGTTTTGTTTACGCTACAAATTGTATATTTTGAAAACATCGGTATGATGTCTTTTCTGATGTAATAGGTGGGTTGCAATTTCCTATTTCTGTGCACTTAAAGTATTAATGAATCAATGCTGAATCGCACTTCATTGCTCTATTTTAGAAATAAGGTGCCATATGTTGACAAAAAACAAGAACACTATCAGCATCTCATTGATTTCTGTATTATTAAAAAAACTCACAAACTTAGCGACACATCGTAAGTATAATGTGTTTGTTTATTACTGCTTCGACAAAAAGAGGTTGCGCCTGTGATCAATGGCTGCCTTAGTAATCCGAATGAGTTCATGCACACATTTGCTAACAAATTATCAGATTTTGAAGGGTTTACAATTTAGTAACATAAATACGTTGATGGAACAATCGACGGTTGTTAGCTTACATGGCCGTTAACATTTTGAGCAAGCAGCACCTGCATTGAGAGCAGAGAAACAAAGGATATGGCCTCACAAACTTCACGGCAATGGTACCGGTTAATTTGGGAAAAAATCATTTTTTTAAATTTAGATGGAGAATTTATTGAATTTTTTTTGTCAGAGGATTTTTTAAGTTTTATCTTTTTTAAATATAAACAACTAACCCACAGCTCGGGGCAAATTTCGACCCCATGGGCATAATTTGAATAGACACAAAAGGCCATCAAACGATTTTACATGTCAATTATTACATCTCTTCCCGGGGGAGTAACTTCCCAAATTTTAGGGTAGGGGTGTCCCGTTGAGACTTCCAAAATGTTACCCATTTTTATACCGGAACTCTGTTAAAATAGACGCATTTTGATACAGGATTTGTTCATTCGTAGCTAGTCGCGGGCGAGTCGTGAGCTCCCAAAAAATGCGCGGCCAGTTTTTAAACGTGTTTAAAATTTGGCTAAGACCTGCAAGACTGAATTTAATCGCAGTTGACTCGTAACAGTGTCGTAGTGCGTTCTTGGGCGTCGTAATGGAATCTTAGGTAATACACGACTCAATCGGGGAACCGGTGATCACGTGATCTGTCTGCGAATCATTTACGACTTTGTCAAGACTCTCAAGAGTTCACCCCGATTGAGTTGCGAGCCCGCTAAGATTCTCGCGATTAAGTTACGAAACAGTTACGATTTTGTAAATAATGATAAAGAAATAATATTTTTCCATCATGTTTTGTTGTCGAATAACCCACAGTAAGGAGTATAGATGCGTAGGAATTAAATCATGAATGCGGAGCACGAGTGCTTTGATAACACGAATCTATACTCCTTACTGTGGGTTATTCGACAACAAGCCATCATAGAAAAATATTATGTTTATTCTTACACGATTCTGATTGATTTGCTTCAAGCTTTTGCACGTGAACTATATTTTTCCATTTTTGTAATGGAGTGAATTTGAATATAGTGCACCATCGTATTCTGCTCTGTAATATGAATTCTAACATTCGTGAACAGTTATGGAATACCTTAATAGACACAAACGGGCTTAGTGCTTTCAACCAGATGTGTCGCTCTAGTCTTTCTGAGCAGTGCAATTATATACTCCAGATGTTTCTTATTATAAACCATGACAACCTCAATCATACAAAACTTTCATCACTAGTCTGCAAAATATTTTTACAGTAGGGGACTCACTAAATGATTACATTGCGATTACATTAACTCATATATAGTATATACAGTACATTTAAATAGTTTGTTTTTTTTTCAGCCAGGAATCGTTTGTCTAGCAATTTCGTGTTTCGGTGCTAGGCTACAGATATCCTGGGGATATATGTAACTTTATATAATGATCGTGATATCACGATACTCCTAGCTCCCTGTCTAAAATTTCTTTGTGCCTCCTAGATGGGACAACTTGGAGACTCTTCTACGTAACATAACACAGTTTTACTAAATAATATTATTTATAAAGTTCTCTTTTTTGCTGATGTTGATATTGACATCCATATATATCGTTTATGTTTGTATATATCTAACCATTGTTTATATATTGTGTTTTGCTCTTCGTGTCCACAGGTGGTTAGCGTGTGGCTATGATATTAATTAGTGAAAACATCATTTTGAATGATAAATAATCATATTATAACGAAAAATTAACTTTTCTGAAAAAAAATATTTCACTATCAAATATATATATAACAAGGTATGCAACTCAAAATCAGCCCAAAACGGGGTGCATCGCTTTGAACAGCCATATCTTCATCAATTTTGCAGCGATTTTCACGATCTCGGTCTTATTCAACGCAGAAATGAATTTCCTTTCTGGAAATGTATATGTCTTGCAATATTTTTACAAATGCTGGGTCAACTTTTAATAAATAACACGATACACAACACGCATGACCCAGTTGACAGTGATCATGCTGTCTTTAAGACTGAAATCTTCACGGAGTAAAGGCAACTTCCCTACAAAGTTCATGTAGTTCGATACCATAATTCAATAAAACGTATGAAAAAACATTATTACCGTTCTTGTCGTTACATTCTGCATCAAGACTAACTGTCCAGCGCCGTTTGAAACCTTTGTTTACATACATTTCAACTAACTGACATTTTAAACATACGAGTGATTTCATTGGTCCAATGCGGAGGTGTGTCTTTACAACTGGAGATTTCATTCATAAAGAATACATGATCACTGTCAACTGGGTCATGCGTGTTGTGTATCGTGTTATTTCTTAAAAGTTGACCCAGCATTTGTAAAAATATTGCAAGACATATACATTTCCAGAAAGGAAATTCATTTCTGCGTTGAATAAGACCGAGATCGTGAAAATCGCTGCACAATTGATGAAGATATGGCTGTTCAAAGCGATGCACCCCGTTTTGGGGTGATTTTGAGTTGCATACCTTGTTATATATATATTTGATAGTGAAATATTTTTTTTCAGAAAAGTTAATTTTTCGTTATAATATGATTACTTATCATTCAAAATGATGTTTTCACTAATTAATATCATAGCCACACGCTAACCACCTGTGTTCGTGTCTTGTATATGGAAGAATAAAAGTATATGAAGTGGTCATGCCACTTATCACCAAATATACAATTTGTTGTTTCATTACATTTATATACGTGCTACATTTTTTATATTTCTTTAAGAGCGGGATGTTAGCACGTGCATTTTACTGCAATATGTTCTTTATTTATTCGGAGCTATTTTCGAAAAATTAAGCTCCGCCCATAATTTATTGCAGAATAACCCACACTTAAGTTCCTTCTTTGTCTATAGAAAACAAGTCGCGTGCCGTGTTAGAATCAATATCAGTAGATATTGGCGCCGAATTCATGGGTGCGTTCGGTGAGGTCCTATCTTAGTCGTTACCGATCTGCATCGTTCGTAGTACAGTCGCAGTAGATTCTTACACATCGTAGTGAAGTCGCGACCCTATTCGCAAGACTTCAACCGAACCCCACGATTCGTCGTAACTCAATCGTACCACTGTCGTAACTGAATCGCAGACAGTCACGAGTCTTCCCGATTCAATAAATGTGAGAAATCGAAGCGAATCGTGGGCTTGTTTTCGTATTGGATAGGGCCATAAGACTAATAGGCAAACATCCTCGGCACTTAAATAATATCACAAATGATCGACTAAAAAAAGGCGCAAGGTATCATATATCAATGAGCATCAACTGCGCCATTGTTTAAACCTGCTTACAAAAAATTGTGAGTAAATTAAACACGCAGACTACCTTAAATTGAATAAAAATTCTATACAAGGTAAGCACAGAACATACACAACCAATAAAGAATGCACATAATAAAACGATGCAAAAGTGATTAGACTGTTATTGCGGTGTGATAATTTAAATACTTTTTTCCATAACAATACCGCAATAATGAAACTAGTAACAATAGGGACAATAACATAAATTCAAAAAGTCACACAAATAAACATTAAGACAATTAAAGTTCGAGACACTGGCTTAGAAAGATCAATAAACATTCTAGTGAGAACATACTTTTGCAAAAGCCATACACTTTATTATTAGTTTGCAAAGAATATGGTTTAAATCAGTTTTTAAAACTACGTCTTTTCCAGATGAGGAGGCTTGTAATATATGAAAATAACACAACTCAAGACGTACAGTATAACTCATTTGTAAACACACTGAGTAGAAAACGCGTTCTTCAAAGCAAATTGCAAACATCGAGCATAAACAATACATTTTCTTTACGAACGGATTGAAAACACTGACATAATTAGGACTGTCAGTATTTTAAGAACATATGTTCAAAACAGCACTATGTTCGCATTACATTAATAATGTATTATTTTAAATACAAGATCAGTATATCATCCGAAATCCAATCGTTATTCGAAACAATGATGTATTGTCTATATATTAAAGTAAAAGCTGTTATTTAAAATACTTTTTGAGATAAAGCTAGCATTTTTTAGTGTTGTCAGCAAAAATAACTTTATAAAGTTATTTGGGAAATTTTGATACGCTTAATCATATCCGTGTCATACAACCTAAACGTTTGGACATTTTGTTTGAGTCGGTTTATTTCTATCACAAAATCTATGCAAACAAATTAAACTATCACATCACGTACAAACTAACAATATAAGTTCTAAACATCTAAGACATTACCAAAAGTTCAGCTTACTTCAAATAAGCTCACTCAAACAAATCTATTTTGGAAAATAAAATAGCGTTTGTAAGAACGTTTAACATACACCTCAAAATAACTATTGCCATCTAAGATATGAAACATTAAATAATTTACATAATTGTATTTTTTTTTCTTAGACAGCATTCGACTTGCATTCCACCTCTAACAACAGCAGTCTTTGTACAATTATACATGTATGAAACACAACACTGAAGGTGCAACGTCAACATTTTCTTCCAAAACCATAGCACCTACAAGCACGCCACAGACAAGAGCAACTCCAATACACAAAGGTGACCACCTTGTTTTTTGCAGCTTAAGTTCATCACTCATCTTTGTCAATTTGTCATAACTCGTCTGCTAAAAAACAGCAAATACGTTTACATGTTAAATATTCCCCAAGGAGAACAATTGTTTTTTCAGGTCTATACGGCCATTTTTGCAGCCGTTTTAACCGCACATGCGGATAAGATATTTAAGAGGCGTGCAAGCTTAGTAAACATTTGTTAAATCAAAATATGTGGTATTGAATGTGTTATTAAAAACTATCATACATGATATAAAGGCGGTACTGACTCGAATTGATTGAGCTCCCTTCTTCATCACTCATTTTGAATAAAAATAAAGCTTATTAAGACTTATGAAGGTACTTATTGTTATTTATGTATAAACATACTTCTAAAAGTAATACAATTATAGTGAATGCCATAATTCATTAATGTAGTAAGGTTCCTGAACTGATTGTCCTTATTAATTAAGTCGGAACTACCGGCGGTTTTCACAACACGATAAAGTGGCGACAACTTTTTTGGGGCCAGTGAAAATCCTGAATATCCTATATTCATGCATTTGTACTTTTTGTAAAAAAATATAATTATGATTATGTTAGTGCTTGCGATTATGTTTTAATACTTTTACGATTAATTATAATATGATTATACTAACTGCATGCCAAGAGAGCCTGAATGATGAAGGATACGTTGATTAAGCCTGTCAATAAACAATTATTAGAACCGGATAAAACTATTATACACATTTAAGTATTCTCATTAAATTTTAATCGTACAATAATATACATAGCTTTCTTCAAACTACAGGTAGAAATATATTGCAAGAACTCTGCACGCCAAGATCGTTTGAAATGCGTATTTGTAATATGTCTGTTCCCAAAATTGAAGTCAATAGTGTATAAACGCCCACGTTATATTGAAATTATAATGGTAGAGTGATCTGTCCAGTGCTTAATACAAATTTGCATGTGCATAATGTGCAACAAAAATATGATAAATGCTGGCCCATCTTTGTGCGTTATCGATCATTGCAATTTTTAAAGAAATAATATTTTAAATGGTAAATATTCAATTATATTTTCATTGTGAGCTGAGCACCATTCCCTCATATCATTTTGTCCTTGTGAAGGTAAACAGGTCATACTTTAATTACTGATTATTGGGTATAATTTTTTTATTTTTTTTTCTTATTGATTATTATTTTAAAATTTCCCTTTATTGTTAAGTTTTAGTTTATTGGATATGTGACTTTGCGTGTTTTTTTTCTTCAGACTTTGCACTTCTTAGAAGACACATTATTTGAATCTGATTTTGGTTAATTGTGCTAATGCGAACTATTTTGTGTGGACTTATTACGCTCAATGCGTAATAATTTCGTCTTGTTCCGGAAGTGCAAAACACACGGCGGGGCCCAGGCACATGTTAGTCTAGAAATGAGTGTTTCTGAAGAAATAAATGAATGCTTGGATCGGACTCGTGATTATTCTGCGCACAAAGATCCCCTCCATGAGGCTATACAGCGCATAGAGGACAGGTTATCCAAAATTGAATTTAATCAAGGTTCTTTCCGTGGTCGCTCTGCGACAACAAAAACGTCCAGTAGATTTCCGCCACCGGAAGTCAGTTTTTTGCCATACCAGGCCAATATTGAACAATCTTCTGATCTGCCACACTTGGCCAATCCATTTACCCTCGGTCCTGACTCATCGGCAGCCACCGCCGAAGGTCCTATTCCTAAAAATATTCAGGAACAATTTGACTGTGTGAAACAGACGGTAGACAAGGTATTGTTACCTCCTCATCTGAAGCTTCATGAGTCTAGAACTGGCATTCGTAGAGAGAACCAAAAAACACTTAATGTTATATCAAAATGTGGTCGATATGTTGAAACATGTTTTAAACTCTTAAGTCAAATTAAGGAGAATGAACCTAGTGACTTAGGGCCAGTGTATATCACCCTTGCAGCACAGCTTAACTATTTGCAAAAAGAGTACGGTTCACTTGTAGTCAATAGCAACTTCGATGAGCCTACAGCAAACATTTTTCGTTGTTTACAAGGAAACGCATCTGGTTTCGATCGGGAAACACTTAACAACATACGTGTAGCCGCTGAATTATCTAGTATTCGTCGGTTTGATGCACCGCCAAGAGGACGTTGGCGTGGACGGTCTTTTTCTGGTAACCCTTCGTATGGTAGTGGAAGAGGTAACCATTACGGCAGGGGCCGTCGAGATGTTTTTGATCAGTTGCAAGGAGCGCGTTTTAAAACACCCGGCAACCGACAGTCTGATGTTGAGATAGAATAAGTTATTAAAATAATGCGAAATACTTTAGCATCAAATCTTGATGCATGGCGCCAGATAGGTGCTTCTGAAACTGTTCTGAGTTATATTGCCAATGGTATTAAGTTTCCTATAGTTGGTGACATTCCAAGTTTTTGTTGTGAAAACAGGCAGTTTTCTACTTTACAATCGCAGTTTTTGTTAAAAGAAATTAATGACTTGTTGTTATTAGGTCATGTTGTACCATGTAAGGCTAAGCCAATGTGTATTTCGCCTATAAATTGTATTTCAAAGAAAAATGGAAAATATAGACTTATTACTGATTTAAGATTGTTGAATAATAAATGTCAACCACCCAAGTTTAAGAATGAAGATATAAGTACTGTAATTTCATTTATTCAACCTAAAGACTATATTGTAACTGCTGATCTAAAAAATGGGTTTTTTCATGTACCAGTACACCCGGACCATCAAGAGCTGTTAGGATTTCAGTTCCGTGGTAATTATTACAAATGGACTGTGTTGCCGTTCGGACACTCATGTAGTCCATATTTCTTTACTAAAATTCTACGACCAGTCATAACATATCTTCGTTCTCAGGGATTACGAGTTGTAGTGTATGTAGACGATTTTATTTTATTAGCCGAAGAGAAATGTATAAATAGTCATAGACAGCTTTTAATTAAAACTTTACAAGAGTTAGGTTGGGTGGTGAATTTTGAAAAGTCTTCTTTAGTGGAGTCATATGTTAAACCTTACTTGGGATATATTATTGACACTTCGGGTGAACAGTGTGTAATTCGTATCACATCCGAACGTATTCGCAAATTGAAACGCGATATTAAAAAAGTGTTATTTAAAGGGGAAATCCAAGCTCGTGGATTAGCAAGAATCGCAGGGCAATGTGTGTCCATGTCAAAGTGTATATTTCCTGCAAAGTTACTTCTTAGAAACTTATATAGATTACTTGCTACCCGAAAGTCTTGGAGTGACATTTTGTTCTTAGACAAATATACATATACTGATTTACAGTGGTGGTTAGACTCTGTTTCACAGTGGAACGCCTTTTTTGTAGTTAACAAACAAATAGATACACAATTAATCACAGACGCGTCTAAGTCAGGCTGGGGAGCATGGCTCACAGACAGTCACAAACAAGCTCAGGGATTTTGGACCCTGCGTATTCAGCAACAAAGTTCCAATTACCGCGAACTATTAGCTGTACTAATGGGCATACAATCTTTCAAAGCGGATTTATGCAATCGCAGCATACAAGTTCTCTCAGACAACGTGACTACAGTTGCAATGATAAATGGTATGGGTGGTTCCATAGCATCCCTAGACGCAATAGCGCGTTCGATTCACATAGTGGCCATGAAGGCAAACATAAAACTTCAGGCGAAATACCTTTCGGGAACGCAAAACTGGAGGGCGGATTTACTCTCCCGAATAGAATCCTCGTACGAGTGGATGCTTCATCCACAGTTGTTCAAAATGCTCGACCGCAAATGGGGTCCACACGATGTGGACAGATTCGCATCGATAACATCGACCCAGCTAAAGACATACAATTCTCTATTTTACGACCCGTTCACATCCGGGGTGGACGCTCTTGCGCAAACAAATTGGAAACAAATGAACAATTATGTGAATGCTCCGTTTGCGCTTCTTCCGCGAGTGTTAAATGTGATAAATCTTCAAAATGCAACAGCTACAGTGATAGCACCTCTTTGGCCGGGGCAGCCATGGTTCAGACAGTTAACGCAAATGGCAATAGACCTGCCAGTGGAACTTCCAATGTCAAAAAGAACAGTGATGGCCATCGGGGCCAGGGAACCTTTGAAAAATCACAGATGGAAGATTTTCGCTTGGAGAGTATGTGGGCGAACAGATTACGTTGTTTAGGCTGGTCTCCGCGAGCGGCAAAACAAACTGTACATTCTTTGGCTGAATCAACATTATCTACTTACAATGTGTATATTAAAAAATATTTAGTATTCTGCAAATTACATAACTATGTGGCAACTGATACTTCTACAACAGCACATTTGGCAGATTATTTGTGTTCTATCGCTGATAAGTCTGAACGTCCAGAATCATCATTGAAGATTTCGTTAGCAGCTTTAAGCTCGTTCTTCCAGGCATTGGGCCTGAAATCGCCTACAGATAGTAGTGATATTCATAGACTTGTTACATCACTGGTAAAAACAGCTACTAAGAGACCAATGGTTCGTCAAAAACCGATGCCAATAGAGGCTTTCGTACAGTTGTTTAATAAAATGGAATCTAACGACAAACTAACTTTAAAAATGCTACGTATGAAAGCTATAACTCTTCTTGCAATTGTGTGCATGACACGGCCATCCGATTTGGCCCCAAAAGGGAAAAGCTTCGATCCGCAGACAAATTTACTAAACCCGACATTTATGTCAGTTGATGATGTGTATTTTGAAAATGATGGCTCAATGACTTTACATTTTTGGGCAATTAAAAATGACACAAACAGACAGGGATTTGAAATTAACATTCCACCTTGTGATGATTCATCATGTGATCCCATAAGTTGTCTTAAGATGTATATTGAAAGAACGGAGCAGTTTCGTCAGGGTGATTATAGACCCTTATTTATCGCTTTGAATGCACCGTACAAACATATTAGTGCTGATACCGTTGCAAATATCTTACAAGACAGTATTACTGCTGCAGGCTTAAGTGATCAAGGATTTAGTGCTAAATCGTTTAGACCAACAGGTGCAACGCAAGCAGTTTCAATCGGGACATTACCTGAAACAGTAATGAAAATAGGACGATGGAAAACAAAAGAAGTTTTCCTCAACCACTATGTATATGGTCAAGTAAATAAGGAATATACAGATAAACTGTTACATGAATGTTAGTGTGAAATATATATACAGATACATATACAGATAAACTGTTACATGAATGTTAGTGTGAAACTTAAGTTGAATTATTTGTACTATTCTCTAAAATGCAGCATATTTTACACAAAATAAAGGTGAGCAAGTTAACGTAGATTTAAGTAAATAGTAGTTAATGCGAACTATTTTGTGTGGACTTATTACGCTCAATGCGTAATAATTTCGTCTTGTTCCGGAAGATTCATGGAAAATTATGGAAAAATAACCGGAGATAAGGACATAAAGACCTGGGCCTTCCGTCGAGTATCCGAAATAGAGACAAGCAGCATATTTTACACAAAATAAAGGTGAGCAAGTTAACGTAGATTTAAGTAAAGCATGTTTTAAAGCAATATTAAAAAAATATATCCTATCTTCATCACAATTTGTATTTCTTAAGATTTCACTTCAACCCTTGTATAAAGTACTTGTTTTATTTTCCATAAAACAAATCAGATCAACTACTACATTTTTAGCGTTATATTGTTTGTGCCTTGTTTCCTTTTGGTATTTTTTGTATAAACATTACATGAACCTACACAAACTTGCTATGTACATTTGCCAACAATTAAAAAAAGGAGTTATTTGTTTTTGCCTATTTTACCTCGGTACTTTCCATCTCGTCTTTCAACTGTAATAGTCTGGTATCTGAAATGGTGAGTTAAAGTTTTATTTGAAGTATGCCTGCAAAAATAAATGAAACCTAAAATTGAAGATACATTAATTAAAAATAACATGTTGATTACACTAAGTTACTTCATAGCACTTGCATCCTCACTAGTGCCAATGAAAATAAATAAATTTGTATTAACAGTTACTTTTTTAGAGGCATGCTGATGTAAAATTGGTTAAGTCCGATAGGTTGTTTACGAATGGGACTATATATGGTGGAATACTATTTTGCAGATCTGCCTTCGCACAGAGGCAGATATTCTCAGTGTAACAATGATCCAACACAACAGTTGTTGCTTAACCTGTTGGTGGAGCTTTGGTGCAAATTGGTGTTTGGACTATGTATTCACTCGACTGTATCAAGAGCAGTATTTCAACTCGGTGATTTAACAATGGTTCACCACAGGAGCTCAGCTCTGCTAATATTAAGTCAGTCAGCTAAGAGGGTGTTACTCTGTGACTTTTTTTACCTGGTTGTTGTCCGGAATCAGACTTACCAAGTCGCAAGAAAACTGCTCTTACATATGCATTTAAAGCGCCGCCCACCTAGATATACTGACTGTTCTTACGAATAGAATATCGGAAATATATCAAGATGGTTCTAACCATGAAACGTACAATAGAGAAGACCATTAACGTATTTTTAGCTTGTGTTGAGTATTTGGTATTAATAGGGAATAAAAACGAATTGATTGCCTTGACATGAACATTTTGTATTTTTTTACAACCATGACGCTACTGTTGACGTGTTGTTGTTGTTGAGGTGTAATCAGGTTATGTACAACTAACTAGATTTAGAGTATCGGAATATTAGGTTGAAGGTGAATATTGGTTGTATGTCAAAACTTTAGATAATGGGGTTTTTCGTTAAAAATTGAATTAAGAGATTATAAACTCAATTTAATAACCTATCCCAAAATCACAATTATTGAATATCATACTCAAATCACGTAAACACATGTTGAATATGAATGATGTAGAATGAACAGGAAATAAGAACACACATGTGGCTTATTAGTGGATGTCATTCTTGTAAAATACTGTTTGTGTTCTTGTATTGCTAAATAGTTATTGAAGATAATGGATGAACTTATTTTTGTATTGATAAAAATCGTGCTTTTCACAACCGGGAATAACGGGTTTCCTGGGACGCATAACGATGATATAGGGTTAGTTTATGATGTTTCTATCTCAAATATTTCGATTAATAAGGAATATAGTTGATATGTGTATTTGCTTGTTTTCATAATAATCTAAATAACAAACATATCAAATATATTCCTTTTTAATTTTCATCCGCCTCAGCAAGTTTTTGTTCTTTTACTCATGTCTATATTACGTCATCGGGCAATTAAGTTGAAAGTAAATTGAATTGCAATTTTATTCAATTGATTTAAATTTGAATACAAACTCTATGCAGTTAATTGTTATTTAGACGTGTTTTACTGATTAAAACTGTGCTAACGTAATATGACCGGTTATAACTCCTACTGCTAACAATTGACAGTTCTAAGGCTGAGTGAAACAAATGTTGACTGTTTAAGATTATCTTTGTTTGGAAGCAATACTGTTTGGTTACTGTTACCCTTCCATAAAATGTCAAGTTTTTTTTTCATCCAACAATTAAATAGTTTTTGACAAAATACAATTTTGCCATTACAAGTTAGTTTATCTTAGGGAATTGTATTCCAAAGTTAATGTTATGTCGTCAATTGTACATTCATTTTTTCGTGTTTACTTGCCAAGAATAATGCTTTCATTATGTTTTGCTTATTAACATTCGAACCTGATAATAAACCGAATATATCGATTAAATGCATCAAAATTTGGCCTTTCTTTTGTGTTTTTAAAGACATTCGTGATATCATCTTCAAGTTGTGTGATTTTGATATTTTGAACATATTGGTTGCATTTTATCGTTACGCCTTCATCTTGATAAGAGAACATAGTTGATTTGCTTATATTCCGGCTATTAACATAATAAGAAGAGCTGTTATTCCTCTATTTATGTTAAAGAATATTCATGTCCAACCTTTGTTTATTTCAGATTAGCAGCTGTCATTATATAATGCTTGAACCATCTTTATAAAGTTGCTTTTGAAACCTAAATGTAAAAACATAATGTAAGCGCTGTTTTAAGTTGGTGAAAGTGAAATAGACTTTCATTGATCTTATCTAGCCAGACAAGTAAGGGTATCACGTTTATACGTTTAAACGGTCGCGTTTCGTGTTTTGCCGATAAACGTTTACAAATTTCAGTAAACGTTTAAACGGCAGTCAATATCAACATAATACATTTTAGTTCATTTCGATACGACGTTGCAAAGCTTATTAACAGCTGCCGAAAAAGACTCATATTTGTATCATGTGCGCCAATGGCCCTTATTCACAATACCGTAAACATAACAATACACCATGTACGGACTAGACGTCTTGAATATTTAACGCGCGTCGGCACGAAGTGCTCGATACATTTTGCCCGCCATTTGTTGCATGAGCATGCCCCGAATCGTCTTGAACATTCGACGCGCGTCGGCACGAAGTGCTCGAGGAAATTTCCCCGCCGTTTCTTCATCGGCATTTATGTTTAGAAATATGGCGAACGAGACAGGTCGCGGCAAAAAATCTCCGTATTGGAACTTTTTTTTACTAAAATTGAAGTATGCGGAAAAGAAAAGGTTAAATGTAACTTGTGTGCAGCTGTGTTGGCGTTCAAAGGTGGAAGTACGAGGACCATGGCGAACCACATTAAACTGGTTCACAAGTCTGTGCGACTGGATGCAACTAAAACGTCCGCAGACGATAGTGAGAAACAGCAGCGGGAGCAAACTGATTATGCCAAACCCACGATGTCTCGGCAAAAATGGATAGTTTGCACAGAGAAATTAGCCCTCATGTGTGCGCAATATCTCCGACCTATTTCCATTGTAAATGGAGAAGGTTTTATTGACTTTTGTCGAGAGCTTAATCCGTCGTATAACGTGCCGGGCCCTAGCACAGTGTCAACTTACTTTACAAAAATGTACGAGTCGGAAAAAGCGAACTGCTGAACGTATTATCCATGCAGACCGGCGTGGCACTGACATCGGACCATTGGACTAGCCTTGCAACGGAGGGCTATATTACAGTAACTTGTCACTTCATTGATGAAGGTAAGCACAAACTATAAATGCATTGATATATTTTTAATTACATAATTTTATACCAAATAAGTTTATGGAAACCACAGTACAATGGTACATTAATCATTTAATTATTTGAAATTTGACATTTAATTCGTATACATGTTTATAAATTATAATGAAATAGGACATATTTTAAGTTTACTCTAGTGATGCAATGATTAAGTAAACAAATATACGTCATGTACGAGTTTGTCAATTTGGATGTAGGAAAACATACCTCATCACGTAAGGGAAATTTGAATGTTGACTTTAGTATAATGCCAAAAATGATAAAGTATCTTGTAAAAAATGCTAATTTAATCATGTAAGAACTTCATAAGATAGTTTATGTATTCCATTTTATGTTTGCAGATTGGAATTACCACAACAGAGTGTTGGCCACTCGAGCTGTCAAAGAGCGACACACTGCAGAAAATACAGCTGCGGAAATCAAATTGATAACCCAGGAATTCGGCATTAAAGATGAGCATGTTTCCGCTATTGTAACTGACAATGCGTCGAATATGGTGGCGTGCGCACAACAACTTCAGTGGACTCACGTACGCTGTTTTGGACACACGCTACAATTGGTATCCGGACAATAGCTCCCACGGACGTTCGCTCCTACGCAAATTTTCACAAGGCGGACAGTCGCTCCAACGTTGTTTTGACAACCCGGACAGTCGCTCCTACATTATTTTGACAACCCGGACAGTCGCTCCTACATAGTTGTAACACAATGGCGATTGGTAATAAGTTATATATCCTACAATTAGATGCGAAACCTTAAAACATAGTATACGCCGATCAAAGCCTAACACCTATAATTAGCCGACAATTAAATTAACATTTTAATTTATAAATGTAAATATGAGCTAATTTCCTTTCTGTACATTCGTGTGCAAAATAGAATAAATACAAGTTAAATAGAGAACAACATTTCAACTTCTCATGCGTTTTTTATGTTTTATTCCATTCGCAAAATTGGCAATTCCAATAGATGTAATGTATTAACGGTTGTTCGGGGTGTCCATATAAGCATGTGTACCCGTACTACTTTCAGTTTGGAAATGCGATGGCACTGATGTTTTTAAAACGAACATAGGGAAACCGTTCAAGCGGTAACGTTTCGTTTAATTCATTTCGTTTAAACGTTTAAGCAAAATCTGTAAACGTGATACCCTTACAGGCAAGTATTTTAAACCTTTCCATATAAAAGTATCCGGTAATGAAACATATACCACATACCTCAGTCAGCTTTTTTTAAACGTTCATATTCCCTTTATTGAAAAAAACCCTGTCAAAATCGTAATCGTGTTGCAATTCCTGCTCGTGCTTCAAAACTTGTATAGTGTGTCTTTATACCGTGTTTTCAATTTCGTATAATTTTCTTCATAGCTACAGTATACTTTTTTTTAAACCGGCCTACTTTCAACCCTAGAATGAAGGCATTTGAATTCAATTAAACAACATCAATGTTTGCCAACGCGTTTTCGGAAACGTTCCCTCAATTGAATAAACTGGGTGCATGAATTATTTCCAATACCGTTTGAGGATATTCTATATTTGTTTTCGCTACGGGAAGTTGCTAATGTGTTACTCCTTTTGGTCCGAATTTCGCCATAAAGCTTTTCCATACCAGGAGGGGATTTTCTGTCACACCTTTCCCATTCGCAGTTTTTCATAAAGGACCTATATTGAGTTTACACAATTATAGGCAAACAAGTCATATTTGGACACAACGCGTTTTTGGCCTGGGGCGTATCCCTAAGGTCATAGGAATGATTTAAATTTATGAGACATTCAAAATTGGCTGGCTGCCAAAACCCACGAATGAATGAATTCCCAAAAAAATCCGATTTACCACTTGGCGGTAATTCATGCGCAATCAAAGAAGTTCTTCGCAGATCTCAATAACCCGCCTTGTTAATACAGAACATAACTGTATAACATGACAGTGTCATAAAACGTGTAAAAATCATATTGAAGCAAAATTGCTTAGCATTGGCTACGACATAGTTTTTATTATTGTTTGCATATTCATGCGAAAATAAGTTCCTCATTTTACGGTCTAGGCCGAAAATATACGAGTGTCTACGGAGACAGTAAGAAGAATTTTGTTCGTATACATTTTTTGAAGACATTACATTTGGTATTTATAAACATATTTTAGATATTGTTACTTTTTTTTCGTGAACGAGACTTTCCAGAAAAAAGAAAATGAAAAAAACAACAACAAATATTTATGATCATTCTCGGAAATATACGATGTAACCGGATTTGATATTTCACTGCGCAGATAGAGCGCGCAAATCGAGCGCGAAATGTTTTACGTGAGACAACGTACACAATCTGTACACCGTTCTTTATCAGGGTAAAGGCCCAGTCTCACTATGATAACGGCGGGGCTCTACCGGAATAAACCGGGGCTCCATCGGGGACGACCGGGATGAACCGGGGAAACCCGGGGCTCCACCGGGAAAGTATTAAAATGTTTAATACCTCCGGGATAAACCGGGAGTCACCGGAAAGGACCGGCAACGACCGGCGCGGCATCCGGAACAACCGGGACGGCACCGTAGCTCCACCGGGGCCTATACAGACCCCGATAGAGCTACGGCAATGCCCCGGTGAATGCCGTTAGAGTTCCGGTATAGCTACGGTATATAAGAAAACCGGCGCACTGCCGGAACGCCACCGTCATTCACCGGGGCTCCGCCGGGGCATTACCGGCGACGACCGGGGTAAACCAGGGGCGTTGCCGTAGCTCTGCCGGGGTCTGATGCCGGTATAGACACGGTGAGTGTCGGCGGTGTTACAGTACAACGGGGCTCTGCCGGGATGCTGCCGGCTTTCACCGGGGCTCAACCAGGGCACTACCGGTGACAACCGGGGCTATACCGGGACGCTTCCGGTTATCACTGGGGCACTACCGGCGACAACCGGGGCTCTGCCGAGGCTTCAACGGGATAAACCGTAGCCAGTCCGGGTTGACCGGGACTCTGCCGAGCTGTTCACCGGCTTCAACCGGGGTGGCACCGGGAAATAGTGTGACTGCGTTAAAAAATTTCAACAAATCATCCCGTCCTCGCCGGTCGACCGGCGTAAGCAAACCGGGATGGACCGGGGCTCTACTGGCAAAAGTGAGACTTGGGCTTAAGTGGATTTTCTTTTGTATACACATTACAAAGGAAGTATGAGTGTTTTCCTGATCTGTTAATTATGTAATAGAAAGTTATTTTAGGCTATTGAAAGTGATTAATTCGACGCCACAAAAACAGTTTTTTGCGGCTATGCTGTTGTTGTTGTATATCTTCACCGCCTATGTAGACGAACCTCTACCAGATCTGTAGAGTTGAACAAAAGGTTATCGTTCCCACAACCAGTATCGTGTTGTCCTCCACCGTCTATGTGCATTGTAGTATATACACAACTATTGTCTTTTCTTACAGTCCTTGAGCTTCTGCACTCAACCGCTAGGGTCAATCTGTATACATTCGGACAAACGGAGAAATTCGGACAAAACATCCTAAATGCATTTTACGTCACACTTAACCTAGCCACAGGACTTCAGCGCCTACAGCGCTTTGATTCATATCTTTGAAAGTGTCAGAACAAATGTCAAATAATTTTGTGAACGTGTATGTTTTTCAACCTTAGGTATTTGTATCTTGCTTAAACGTTTGCTAACGGCATAAACTGATTAAACAAAAAAAACAGCATGATGTGTCATTTTCGTTTTCGTGCCAGGATAATTATTTAAATATGGGAGTACAGCAGACTCTTTTGCATTGAAATATTGTACAATTATGCTCCTGCATTACACACATTTATAATTTAATACAATATTACTATCATTTATATAATAAACAATTCATTATATAAAACTCTGATATGTATTTGTAAAGTTTATTTTGTTTTAAAATGTCCGTATTCGAAAAAATGTGCAAAACATTTGAAAACCAATATAACGTTCATAATTCTAAATAACTTCACATTATTTCAATGATTTTAAAAGTCCTGTTAATTATTGATATACATAATGTATTTATTGTTTACAATTAAAGGTAAAATTCAAGATAGCGCTACAAAGGCAACCGACACGAAATTTAAGAGAGAGTCAGGGAAACTTGGCATCATTTGTAAACGGAACTTTTTATGACAGTTATGTAAATTTCAGGTGCTGGATGTCATACCTCTAGTATAAGGGATCGACATTAATGTGTTAATCCACTTTTCCATAAAATGTCACTTGTCCGTACACAAACGACTTATCCTAACCGTACAATTAAATTAAATATACTTTTAACCTGACTATAAATGTGAATTCGAGCGTATTTGACACAGTTTTCTTTAATTGCACGTTGTGGCCTAGTTTGATTTAATTTCATATGACCCGGTTTCGAAGTCGGTTGAAATATCATGGGTAAAAATCTTCTTACCAAGTTAAATGAAGATTAGACAAAATTGTCACCTCTAGAGTTTTAAAAAGGCACGTTTTGACGACGGACGGCGGACGAAGGACAATAAACAATTAAAAAAAATCTCCCCATGAGCATTTTGTACTCAGTTTTGCTTATACTACGCCGTCAGGATGTGACCTGATTTTGTCCATGAAAAGCTTCGAAATATGTGGACTGGGAAATTAACGCGTGATCTAAATTTATAGAATGTTGCATAAAATAGAGTTTTGTACGATAAAGTGTTAAATTTATTATTAATTTCAACAATTTGGATAAAATAATTGCAAAATAATGTTTCATTTCCGTTATAGTTTCGATATACATATTTGATTTTTTTATACAAACGTAATATAGTCATTGGAATAAGGAAGAAACTCGTATAAAAAATACACATTAAAAGCTTCAAAATACGGGTTCAATTATATTTCGAGAAACTGCGCGCAAAGATCGTATGTTACGCGTATTCTTAGAAGGTATGTCCCCAAATTTGAATTCAATAGTGCATACACGCCCTCACTTGATTTTATTTAGAAGGGTCGAATAATCTGTCCTGTACTGAATACAAACAAAGTCACACATATTGTATGTACTGTATTAATGTTGACCCATCTTTTCGTGCTACCGTTCAATGCAATGTTGAAAAATAAAAACAACAACTTTGAGCATTCAAGTTATATTTTCATTGTTAGATTAATACCATTTAAACATATTCTTTTGTCATTTTGTTCACCTTTTGCTGAATACTGGTCAAAAGTCGATTGCTGATTTGGGTATTGATTCCCTAATATTTGGTCGTATTGATTGCATTTCTAAATATTTCCTTTACTGTTTGCTTCCAATTAATTGGGTGTGTGAAATTTCGCTTTTTTTCAAACTTTGTGCTTTTGCCAGACTTTTTATTAATATATCTAGTAAGGTTGATCGGGCTTTGAATGTTTTTTTACAGCAATATTAAAATAGCGAAAATTGTATCTATCACGATTTGTATTTCTTAAGATTTTTGCTAGTCTTTACTAGTGACTATGCCCATTAATAATTTTCAATGAACAGCTATTGTTTGTCGATGTAAATGTATATTTTCCGCACATGGACGTAGAGATACTCAATGGCCCAATACAGCTGTTGAGCTCTTGCTTGACCCGATAGTAATGCTTTGGTAAAAATGGTGGTTGAACTGTGGTCATGCTCGACGGTTGAGCAGTATTTCAACTCGGTGATTGAACAAGTGTTCAACGTAACCGCTCAGCCCTGCTGATATTAAATCAGTCAACTAAGAGGGTGAGTTTTGAACTATGATTGTTCAGATAAATCTACCAATATAAATGTTACTAAGCAACGTGGGCATAATATCGTACCGGTGCGCTTATGTAACTATGTGACTATGTTACTTATTTTTTGTCCGGAATTAGACCATAATCAAGGCGCAAAAGAATTACTCTTATATATGCATTGAAAGCACAATGCACCTAGCCTCCGTGACTGTTCGAACGTATAGTATATCTGAAATATGTCAAGTTAGAGAAAACAAGAAACATCGGGTAAAGAGGATCATTAACTTGAATTTCGCTTGTGGTGAGTATTTAGAATAATTGAGGAATAAACACGAACTGATATCTTTGATATGAGAGTGTTGTATTTTGTACAATCATAACGCTACTATAGACGTCGTGTTGTAGTTAAGATGTAATTAGGTAATACAACTAACTTGATTCAGAGTCTTGGATTATAAGGTTAAAGGGTGAGTGTCGGGTCAATGTCGAAACATTTGGTAAACGTTATTTATTAAAAATTGAATTTAAGAATGCATGCATTCAATTAATGCCGTACACCAAAAATTCAACATTGAATATTTTACCCTAATCACACCAAATCGACTTGCATATAATTGATATAGAATGAGCAGGAAATATAAGCAAAACTGTCGCTCATTTATGGATGGGAAGTCGTTTTTGTAAACTACTGATTGTGTGTATGTGGTATTGCTAAAAGTAGATGAACCAATGGTTGAACTGATACCAATCTTGCTTTCCCAGCCTTCATTATGGGGCCTCCTGGGATGTATAACGATGACGTGGGGTTAGTACTATATGATATTACTTTCTCAAATCTTTTGAATAAGAAGGAATATAGTTGATTTGTGTATAATCAAGTTTTCAAAAAATATCTGCCTCATAATGTTTTGTTATTTTACTTAGGTGCATATTACATCATCGGGAAATTAAATTGCAATTAAATTGAAGTTAAATTGTATTAAAATGCTTTTTTAATTGAATAAAACGCTATGAAGTTAATTGTAATTTACACGTTTGTGTTACTGACTAAGACTGGTTTAACTTTAAGGTTTGACACGTACTAGGACCGGTTTAAATCTGTTAATATAAATCATCAGTTAAGCGTCTTGGCCAAGACTTACATTATGTTTCATTAACGCTGAAGCATTCGACAGTTTTTGTATGGAAAAACGCTAGTAAGATAAATTAGCATCGTTTTCTCTGACTGTTTTTTTTCCAACAGTATTTGAGATAAAGTAAAACTCTAAATCGGAGTTTGTACACGCATAGTTCGTATAATGATTCATAGAAAATTGCTTCTTGATTTAAACATCAATTTTTTTATTTAAGTGTTTTCTATAAACATTGTGAAAAGATAGATTACACTTTGTCTTGATTTTCTTTGACGAAGGAAGAATTCGAATCTTTCTTGACATCTTCGATTAAATTGAAGCTTTGATTTGACTAAAGCCCCATTTCCTTGAAAAGTATGAATTTTGTTAATAGCAATTTAAATTGGATGACTCTTAATTTATCAGTTTTTGCGTCAGAATCTTTTGTAAGTAAATTATTCATCTCTATTTCGAGAAGATACAATGTAGCTTGGAATCCACGTGATTATATTAGTATTCTATTTACATGTGTTAAACTTCACATTAAAAAAATTCCCAGATAATTTGTTTACTAATTATATATAAATGTAAGCATTCTTCGATACTGTTTTTTACTTAAGTACAGTTTTTATGTTCACTTTAAATTGAATTTTTTATGTCTAAAATCCTTGACCACTTTAAAATGGGGTTTTACAATTAATAGATATTGCCTTATGCTCGGTCGATTGAATTTGTTCAGGTCCAATATCGCTTGAATGTACAATATGAATAATAATACTGGCTATTTGCAAGAAATCTATATGACTTGTCAGTAAGACTTTTTCTTCTCCATGTAAACTTTTTATTGTTTGTAGGATTTGAATATCGCCTTTTAACCTCAAGAGTATTTATTCGTTTATGATTTGTTAGTTTACCATTATTTTTTACTTCACTTTTTGGCTTGCCGTTTCTTTCATTAAAAACTCCAACAATGTTGTTATGCCCTGTGAGTGTTATTTTTAAAATCAAATTAAAACATATATATTTCGTTGTTTTTGTCATTTTATGCTTATTTATCAAGAAGTGATATATTATTCTTTTGTGTTTGAATATTAATTATACGATATCTCCTATTTCTGTCTATGTACGTTTTAAGGACTAAATGGAATGTTTAATTATGTATAGTACTAACCATATTGCGTTGATGATAGTAGAATATTGAATCAATTGATTGTGCATATGCTGTACACCGATGGCCCTTTTTACAATAAACACGTTATTATGATTTGCCTTTGGAATACATATATCAGGACAAATACGTAAAACAAATATAAAAAACAAAAATAACGACGATATTGATAATTTGTTAGAATATACATTAATTATTGTAGAATCAGTACTCATAATGATGTACAGAAAATAAAATCAACATGTATACACGTATTATGAATTGTACACAACACGCTCCTTTCACAATACGGATGTTAATTAAATTTTGAATCTGTGCATTGTCAGAATGTGTCATATATACATTGGTAAACCAGGGTAATAGCTCATGAAAGGGTAATGCAAGGCACGAGACCTAATCCAAATACTTATATAATTGTTCAGATGCGGGAACATTGAATTCTGACGATAATTGTACTTCTCTCATAATGCTTTTAAATAACATCAAGTTACTTTGAACTAAGCACACGCGATACCTTTCACAAATACGATTCATCAATATAATAAGCAAACTCGATTGCAAACATAATTACAATGTACAGTTAGAAAACAAAAAGCAACCATCAAAACCCACTGAATAAAAAGAAAATATATATCTCCTTCACATCCAAGTAGCTTAATATGTTTCAATTCTGTTGAATTTCAGTAATAAAATGTTAAGTTCGTATCTGAAAGCATGGTTATTCAGAAAGATGTCAAATTTGATATAAACGGAAATGAACTGTACACACAAAATGTTTCAGACATTTTAGGTTCTATTTTGGCTTTTGTTTCGTTAACTTTTTGGAAACACTTGCAAACACGACCCGGTAACAGGCGACAGTTAACTTAACACTCCACAGTATTTAATTGAAGTCTAAAACATAAATCTTGTCATAAAGACGTTATATGAAATGCAGATGATACGTAATATTTCGATTACTTTATGAGTATCAAGAAAGCATATCAAATATTGTCTGTTGACCGTAAGTGAGTGTTAGTCTGTACTCAGTTTTGGTAGTCAAAGGTGTGCGTCATGGCAACTTCTGATGTGTTACAATAAAACTGGTTGGAAGGATCTGTAAACATGAAATATCTTCTGCAATAACTTATATTTGATCAACAAAAAGAAAAAGTTAATAGTTACATAAAAACAAGATGGATTGTTTTGTTTTCAAGAGAGCTTTAAAAAGCATATTATTTGTATGTAACAATACAATGCTTTTGAAATGCCTAACAAACATTACCATTTCCACGTTCGTTGGTTCCAGCATATCAATGGTGATTTGAACCTTGATTTGGACCCATCTGACCTGTTTCATATTCTGACGATTGGGGCTGTTTATTCGCCCATAAAGTAATTATTAAGTAAATCAATGATGGCTATTATGGATGCAAAGAAATTTAAAGTATTGTCCAAGTAATACATTTGTAGGTAACTCAATGTATGCATATAATACAGATACGTAATCAAACTAATACAATTCAATGCCTTGTACGAACGTACATCACTACTCCAACCAGAACCAATCCGACAATAATAATGGCTGCAACTCCACCTACAATTCCAGCAGTTGTGCCCTCGGATTCGCTTGCTGTGTGGTGGGATACTAATAGTAAAGGTTTTATATGAACATGGTATTTTGCTGCATATTAAAACATTACATAACCATAAATAAAAAAACTGTACATATGGTGCAGATTTTCATTAAAACGTGATATTAAGACGTTTGCCATTATTTTAATGACTTCCAAAAGTGTAAAACGCATACGTTTAAACTATATGTACATCGTATAAGTAACATAACAATAAATATATAAACTAAACATATGGTGCATATTTTCATTTAAACATCCACTATACATTTGCAACATCTTATTGTGGTTCAACGACCAACTAATCAAAATTGAAACATAAACGAATACTAACCCGTTGAATAAGTTGCCGATGTCCTTTCATTCCTTATCCCATTCTTGCAAACGTCGTTGTCCTTTGAACACCGTGACCCCGTAAAGGCGTCATTACAATTTTCTGTTCACGAGATTTCGCACTAATTTCCGTAGAAGTTTGTACAACATCCGAGGTTGCAGTCGCTACTTATAGAACAAGACTGGTTGAGACAATGTTTGCTGCATTTAATGTCACACATGAAACGAACATGTCAATTGATATACACGACAAGCATCCGCCCTGGGTCTGATTGCATACCTGACAGTTTGAGCTGTATTTTATCGTGTAAGTTTTGTTATATTGCTCACAGGTTGGTCCTGAATAATTATGCAAGCATGTGCACGTTCCAGTAACTCGATCACAACCATAATCAATGCATTCCGGTGAACACTTTATGTCTTATAGAGAGCCATACATGCCTGTCAAACATAGCGCACATGTTGGTCCGGTAAAATTCGGTGAACACATGCATGATCCATCATTCCAGTCACATATATAATCAACACATCCTTGTGAACATTTGTGCTCACAAGCAGGTCCATTTCTACCGGATACACATTGGTCACAACGGACTCCATTAAAGCTTGCTATAAATTGATCACATTTAGTTCCTGTAAAATGTGGAAAACAATTACAGGAATCTTTACATCGGTTACATCCCGTTTTGTCACATTCTGATGAACAAGTTATATTGCAATACTCGCCATATTTTCCCTGGTACACACTGGTCGCATTTGGGTCCAAAAAAGTTCAAATGGCAATTACATTTCCCATCTGTCTGATTGCAAAGTCCACCATAACATCCATAAGCACACACCATTTTACAAGACTCCCCATTTCTACCAGGTTTGCATGTTGAGCAGATGGTTCCAACGGTACATGTAGAGCAGTTTGGATTGCATGTCCATGCAGTTGTTTGTGGCATTATAATAACCGCCTTTACAAGCAGTACACGTGTTAGGCACTGTGCATATGCAGTTGACTTAAGAACAGTTTGTCCCATATTGACAGTTTTCACCTCTGAAACACTGCTTACATGTTGAGCAGATTGTTGAATTTGAACACGCCATGCAGTTATTAGGACATTGTTGGCAAAAATACTTATCCATATAATATCCAGTTAAGCATCCCTTACAATTATCGTACATGTACGCTATTAGTACATGTACATCCAACCATTTGACACTTTTTACAAGCGCCATTCCACTCTAAGTAGTAACCAGGTTCACACTCTGCATAACCGCAAGTCACTTGGAAAAGATATAACAGATATGTTATCCACTTATAATTATAACGTCTAAAATTATAAACATTATTTTGTATATGTATAATATACATTAGGGACTGTCAAACACGAATGACGAAGAAAGAAAAGTTCTAAAATACCGTATTTTTTCCAATTGTTAGTTTATATTGATTAAAATATCACGACTGGTATATAAAATTACTTGAAAAACGTTAATATTTTCAGTATATTCGGTAATAAAATTTAGCGATGTGAAATCGAAAGTACATCCCGAAAATATGTGACATAACGATTTACACAATGTAAATAACGCAATTAGATTGATCATTTTATATATAACATATATACAATTCACTACGCATGCACAATTTGCATTTCTGGGTTTACCACGTGTCCATGATAACTGGCGTTATTTATAGTTAATTGGTAGTTACCTGATAGACATACCCAGTACAATTAATTACCAAATATACTGAAAATATGAAAACTAACAGTTTTTTTCAAGTAATGTAATAAACCAGTAGTGATATTTTAATCAATGTAAACTAATAATTGTAAAATAATATGGCATTTTACAACTTTTATTTTCTTCGTCATCGTGGTTGACAGTCCCTTTAAATTCAGTTATTCTTAAACGTCAATTGATCTTACCATTGAAGACAATGAGAAGAAACTGCACTAATGCGATTGTTGTCCATCCTTGCATTTTACGTATTCACTTGAAAAAGAGAATTATACCAACAATTAATCATATTATAGACAATCTACCAATTCGGTACTATACACATATACTTAGGCATTTATGGAACATTTCAAAAATCACTTTTAAATAAATAGTGCGATATTTAAAGTGGTTAGAAAAATGAACGCACATAAATTAGACATTTCTTTAATAAATGTAGATAATGCAAACTTATGACATTTGTTTAAACGCACCAAAAATTATTGCGTACTGTTAAGCTCTGCTTAGTACATAGTGATCATTTGGATCTTTTAAGATGCCGTGATGTTTGCCTTTCGTCTTATGGCCCTATTCCACTACGAAAACAAGCCCACGATTCGCTTCGATTTCTCACATTTATTGAATCGGGAAGACTCGTGACTGTCTGCGATTCAGTTACGACAGTGGTACGATTGAGTTACGACGAATCGTGGGGTTCGGTTGAAGTCTTGCGAATAGGGTCGCGACTTCACTACGATGTGTAAGAATCTACTGCGACTGTACTACGAACGATGCAGATCGGTAACGACTAAGATAGGACCTCACCGAACGCACCCATGAATTCGGCGCCAATATCTACTGATATTGATTCTAACACGGCACGCGACTTGTTTTCTATAGACAAAGAAGGAACTTAAGTGTGGGTTATTCTGCAATAAATTATGGGCGGAGCTTAATTTTTCGAAAATAGCTCCGAATAAATAAAGAACATATTGCAGTAAAATGCACGTGCTAACATCCCGCTCTTAAAGAAATATAAAAAATGTAGCACGTATATAAATGTAATGAAACAACAAATTGTATATTTGGTGATAAGTGGCATGACCACTTCATATACTTTTATTCTTCCATATACAAGACACGAACACAGGTGGTTAGCGTGTGGCTATGATATTAATTAGTGAAAACATCATTTTGAATGATAAGTAATCATATTATAACGAAAAATTAACTTTTCTGAAAAAAAATATTTCACTATCAAATATATATATAACAAGGTATGCAACTCAAAATCACCCCAAAACGGGGTGCATCGCTTTGAACAGCCATATCTTCATCAATTGTGCAGCGATTTTCACGATCTCGGTCTTATTCAACGCAGAAATGAATTTCCTTTCTGGAAATGTATATGTCTTGCAATATTTTTACAAATGCTGGGTCAACTTTTAAGAAATAACACGATACACAACACGCATGACCCAGTTGACAGTGATCATGTATTCTTTATGAATGAAATCTCCAGTTGTAAAGACACACCTCCGCATTGGACCAATGAAATCACTCGTATGTTTAAAATGTCAGTTAGTTGAAATGTATGTAAACAAAGGTTTCAAACGGCGCTGGACAGTTAGTCTTGATGCAGAATGTAACGACAAGAACGGTAATAATGTTTTTTCATACGTTTTATTGAATTATGGTATCGAACTACATGAACTTTGTAGGGAAGTTGCCTTTACTCCGTGAAGATTTCAGTCTTAAAGACAGCATGATCACTGTCAACTGGGTCATGCGTGTTGTGTATCGTGTTATTTATTAAAAGTTGACCCAGCATTTGTAAAAATATTGCAAGACATATACATTTCCAGAAAGGAAATTCATTTCTGCGTTGAATAAGACCGAGATCGTGAAAATCGCTGCAAAATTGATGAAGATATGGCTGTTCAAAGCGATGCACCCCGTTTTGGGCTGATTTTGAGTTGCATACCTTGTTATATATATATTTGATAGTGAAATATTTTTTTTCAGAAAAGTTAATTTTTCGTTATAATATGATTATTTATCATTCAAAATGATGTTTTTACTAATTAATATCATAGCCACACGCTAACCACCTGTGGACACGAAGAGCAAAACACAATATATAAACAATGGTTAGATATATACAAACATAAACGATATATATGGATGTCAATATCAACATCAGCAAAAAAGAGAACTTTATAAATAATATTATTTAGTAAAACTGTGTTATGTTACGTAGAAGAGTCTCCAAGTTGTCCCATCTAGGAGGCACAAAGAAATTTTAGACAGGGAGCTAGGAGTATCGTGATATCACGATCATTATATAAAGTTACATATATCCCCAGGATATCTGTAGCCTAGCACCGAAACACGAAATTGCTAGACAAACGATTCCTGGCTGAAAAAAAAACAAACTATTTAAATGTACTGTATATACTATATATGAGTTAATGTAATCGCAATGTAATCATTTAGTGAGTCCCCTACTGTAAAAATATTTTGCAGACTAGTGATGAAAGTTTTGTATGATTGAGGTTGTCATGGTTTATAATAAGAAACATCTGGAGTATATAATTGCACTGCTCAGAAAGACTAGAGCGACACATCTGGTTGAAAGCACTAAGCCCGTTTGTGTCTATTAAGGTATTCCATAACTGTTCACGAATGTTAGAATTCATATTACAGAGCAGAATACGATGGTGCACTATATTCAAATTCACTCCATTACAAAAATGGAAAAATATAGTTCACGTGCAAAAGCTTGAAGCAAATCAATCAGAATCGTGTAAGAATAAACATAATATTTTTCTATGATGGCTTGTTGTCGAATAACCCACAGTAAGGAGTATAGATTCGTGTTATCAAAGCACTCGTGCTCCGCATTCATGATTTAATTCCTACGCATCTATACTCCTTACTGTGGGTTATTCGACAACAAAACATGATGGAAAAATATTATTTCTTTATCATTATTTACAAAATCGTAACTGTTTCGTAACTTAATCGCGAGAATCTTAGCGGGCTCGCAACTCAATCGGGGTGAACTCTTGAGAGTCTTGACAAAGTCGTAAATGATTCGCAGACAGATCACGTGATCACCGATTCCCCGATTGAGTCGTGTATTACCTAAGATTCCATTACGACGCCCAAGAACGCACTACGACACTGTTACGAGTCAACTGCGATTAAATTCAGTCTTGCAGGTCTTAGCCAAATTTTAAACACGTTTAAAAACTGGCCGCGCATTTTTTGGGAGCTCACGACTCGCCCGCGACTAGCTACGAATGAACAAATCCTGTATCAAAATGCGTCTATTTTAACAGAGTTCCGGTATAAAAATGGGTAACATTTTGGAAGTCTCAACGGGACACCCCTACCCTAAAATTTGGGAAGTTACTCCCCCGGGAAGAGATGTAATAATTGACATGTAAAATCGTTTGATGGCCTTTTGTGTCTATTCAAATTATGCCCATGGGGTCGAAATTTGCCCCGAGCTGTGGGTTAGTTGTTTATATTTAAAAAAGATAAAACTTAAAAAATCCTCTCTTTAAAGAACGCAAGTCACATTTGTTGGTAGTTGGAACATTATATAGCATGGTGTCTTCTACCAATTTTGTTCAAATTATGCGCTTTGATGGAAACTTGCAACTTGCTGTGGTGACTTGTTTCCATTATATGTTTATAGTAAAATCTTTAAATATATTGTCATCTGATGTAAACAGAGATTTTAGAATTAACACATTTAGGAACAAGTCACCACAGCTAGCAGCTAGTTGTGACTGAAAAATCATATACTCTTAATCATCTTTTTACGACGTCGTGAGGATCTTGAGGGACTTTTAGGATTGAATCACACACAGTCTTCTCTGAAAGCTCAAGTCAAAGAGGTATGTGTGATGTCACAAGGAATTATGGTTCTCTACCAAGAATATTCAAACCATGATTCTGGTCTTCTTATCCCCGTTTAAGTTTTTAGATTCTATATACAACATGGCTACTCTAATACGTGGTAGTTTTCATCACATAGTAAAAGTACATCTTTTTGAAATCTCTATCTAGAAATATGTGTTTACCAGTACATTATACAATTGCTCAGAACATTAGCTCTCTTGATATTTCTCATATGGTTATGAAAACATAGCAAAAGCTTCTCAGAAAAATTCAGGCCATTCGGGTCTCAGGGTGGAGACCTAAATCCTTTGACCAAGTATCTTAATTAATTCCATGGTTCAATTGTACGGTAAAAATATGTTGTAAACCACAGCCTACACTCTAAAAACAAAACTATTCTGGCGAATTTTCAGAAATAACATTTATAATTTATAACAAAATTATTTTTGGCCTACTTACGCGGCAGATGCTTTTTATTACAAAGGGATTCAGTTACATCGCAAAGTAATTTGAACGATGAGCTTATGACTGTGTGTCAGTAGTATTATTATATTTGTTTCCAAGAAAGAAAATACACTATTAAATGTACTTTTGTTTGAATAAATAAGTAAAATAGAAAAAGAAAATTGATGGATGTGATATTTAAGCCGCCTTCGATGGTATATAGCTTTGCACCTGTCCGTCGGTCGTTCCGTTGGTATGTACGTCGCTCTGTTTGCCCGTATCATAAGTCTTCGTGGAATATATGGCCAAGCTTGGACATACAACCATGCAAATAATGATTGTTTTTGGAGGAATGAAGAACGTTTGTGGAGTTTTAGGTCAACATTGCAAAGTTCAATGTGACCGGTACTTGTCACAGCAAATTCGTTATCGCACGATCTCTTAAGAATGTTTGCTCTGCAAATTGATGTAGTGGTTTCATGAAAGAAGAACTAGACACATTATAGAGAACGCTTTGATCTATGATTATCGAATAATTATGGTTGAAATGTGGGAAAAATAATAACACCTATTGATGATAAGATCAACATGTCAAATATAAAGATAACAAATGATTGTAACAAGAAATTTGTCACTGCACAATATCTTTAGATCGCTTTGACTTACGAAATTGCAAATTATAATAACGGATACTTGAGTTACAATTGAGATGCCTATTATTTGTAAGGTTACAGGTTAAACGTACAACTCACAGGGGTTCGCACACATTTGTTTCCGCACAATATCGAGAGATGTTTCTGATCATCTTATGTTGCTATGCCTGAATTAGACGAAAGACGATGCAAATTGAATTTGAGGTGATAAGCTGAGAGACCAATGCCAAATGGGCCTGAAACATGATAATTGCGGCACACACTCTTTAGTTCTCAAGATTATATATTGTGCTGCTTATTCTTGATAAATGATAGCTCCTATAAGGATTTCCTAATAAAGTATCAAATGTCAAGGGGAGGGGTGGGGCGGGGGCTAAACATGTTTATTCAGTGTTACTAGTTTAATGTCTAATATTGTATAGCGTCTATTGTACGTTCAAACTAACTTCGTTTGAATTCGTAACGCTAAAAAATAGCGCGAAATAAAGTTTTGCTTATAAAGACGCGTCGAAGATTTATATCCCTGCGCTCATTGTGCTTTTTTCATGAGCTAACAGTGGGAGATACCATTTTGCACAGTGGACTCTTACAAACAACTCTGTCATGCAACAGAGCGAGCAATACATACACTCGAACATTGTAAAAGATATTTTCTCAACTTACTGCAATAATTTATATCTGAATCATTTCTGCATTTTCATTAAGAATTAGTTATAACTGCACATCTTAATCAACTGTTCCATAGCATGTCTATTAATTTTAACTAGATGTTTTACAGAAACTTATGCCCCGCGACATATGTTTGGTTACAAATAAATACACTAATCAGTTTAGAGGCCTTGCTTGCACACACAGTTTATTTATATAATTATATATGTTCATTCCTTGTTAAAATTACACAATGGCTATACTTTCACAATATCTGTTTCAGCTACATTTCTTTCCTTTTCGATCATCTGAACATAGTTGTTGTTAAGCTGTACTATAATTGTTTTTCATATTCATCCGCCATGCATTTCTACCGGCTTAGAGTATATAACATACTGTGGAAAATTACGAGAAAGGGCATTATACTGAAACATTAGCATATGTCCGAGTGAATATTCTTTCATTCACGATCAGCTTAACGTTGCGGTCATTAAGCTGTGAGTTGAAACCGTATGGAAGTTAGTCGATTACACACTATTTTGTGCACTTCATGCTATTCAACTGTGCAAATTTGAGGGAAATCTACCCGGCAATTAAACAGAAGTTTAATTTTTGGGTCGTTCTTACAGAAATAGTAACAACGTATAACTTCAGTTGCAACATCAGGATATAAATTATATTGTAACATGTGGTCCTTTATTGGTGGCAAGGAACAAATTGCAAACAATATAACACAAAACACATGTGCAATACACATCAAACAAATACACAAAAAACAAACGAACATGCATACACATGGGCCACCGCTTTGGAACGATCAATGTAAAGCATTAGCAGCAATTAGACCTATGGACAATTAAATGTAGCAGGGAAAAGTGGAAGCATATATGAATATATGCATATATGCATGTTTATTACTTAGAACCTATGTGGATTGTATAGTTTGCCAACATGAGATCATTAAGGGCTAACTATACGAATGTATGCATTTTGTGCACAACGCGGCAACGTTTATTTACAATAATTGAGTGTTTATCTTATCCTTTCTGTCGTAACTAATTATGTGTTTTTGTGCAAATGCTAATAATACTTCTTTATATTTCTGTATTGTTCGATTTTAACCGGTTCAAAGAGTTCTGTTGCGTATTTCCAAAATCCTAATCGAGAGCACTTTATTGTATTTGTACAGATGAGGGCAAAATGTATCAAATGCAGAGTATTTACTTGTTCAATGCTTCACTGGTAACGTACTGAAGTATTGCATTACTATATGATCCTGTTCTGAATATTACAATACTCTCGCGTGCGTAAGAGAACATTTAAGTGTGTATCTTGCACACAAATAAAACACTGAAGGAGATTTATTGTCCAGATGCTTTATATATACGGAATATTACGCTAGTCAATTGTTCCAAGAGATTGTATTCAGTCGAGTGGCTTGTGTGATGACGTATCACTCGAGAGGCGGAGCCTCGAGTGTGATGCGAAATAACACAAGTCGTGAGACTGAATACAAACTCTTGGAACAATTGACTACCGTAATATTCCTTTTATTATATACACAACTAACGAAAACAGTTAACAATTGTATTTTTGCTTTAACAAAACTGACAAAACAATGACTTAAACGGTACGCCATAGTTTATTTAAGACGCGTATGAATACAGTTTATGTAAATTACCGTGAAAACATTTGAACCGGGAAAACACATGATTTTCGCCACGCGTACCTTAATAACATCGTTAATCCAATGTTTATAACAATTAAGTTGACAACTTTGATTCGATGTTTATAACAAAAGCGTATGCACTTCCACTTCTATTTTTCCATGTCTTTATCGAAACTTATTTTAAACCACACTATCTTATTGTATTCCTATCGACATTTATATTGATGCATGATAAACACACACTCTGAAAAACTTTCTGCATTCGTGTTTTGTAAACATATAGTTTACTGTTAAAAAACACCACGTCCGACTGTCCTTAAATTCCAGAGAGTTTAAACAAAACTAGTGTATTTCGTCACAGAAATGACGTCACACGATGTACTACGTAATATATTGTGTAATATGGGGGTTTCCTATTTTCGGTGCGCGTAATGTGACGTCATTAAATGGATCGAAGAAAGTAGTCCGGCTAGTATGGTAATACGGAATTGGAAACAGCGAGTAGCGTAATACGGGATTTTTTATTTCAACGATTGATACAACCTGTATTTTGTTAAAAGCATTAAACAGGTATATAATAAATAATAGTATAAAAGCTGTCACGTGGGTGCATGGTAAGAAAAGTTTTCAGTGTGTGTGTTATTTTAGTTCAGAAGCTATTGTTCAGGTTGCGTGTTTAGATCTCTATCGTTTGAAGCGATGTTATTGACTTCCTGTTTTGGTGTTAAAACCGTAAAATGTGCATAAATTCTTTGTGTTTGTTTTTGTAATATAAGTTAAAATAACTTCCCTAAATGGGTGTTTACAAATTTGCTATCAGAATAGCACATCGCATTTACCATTGTTTGAGATACTCAACACTACATAGCTAAATTTGTAGTCATTGTTAACTTCTAATCTAGATTAAAGATAAACCACAAAGGGTAAGCTTGGTTTACAGCGGTCTGGCCGTGCCATCACAGTTCTATTTTTGTTAGTCCTGTTTAAATATCACTGTGTATTGTACACTATTCTTATCACTGCCCATATTAACACGTGTATGATTATATGGGAATACACCAAACCACAAATAATTATCACAGCCAAACATTAAGTAGGTGATAGATGGGTCGGTGGGTTTACATTAGAATCACTTTGTTCCAAAAGTTGGTGTGTCTTTCTGTACTGCAACCTCTCCTGATTTGCGAGAATACTTAAAAAGAATTTAAAATGAAGGTTCAGAGTATGCCTCACTCACAAACTGCGTACTGTGGGTTAAGGTGAACATTTTAGATAAAAGTCCAGATAAAAAGTTTATTGTCAAAGCAGGTAATGTCCGCTCTTAAAAATGCACACACAATAAAAGGTTTTCAAATAACACATGATCGCCTATGTGAGATGAAGTTCAAAGGTCACACAGCAGAACCCGGAATTTTACAATGGTAAGACACGATTGTGAATAGTGTTCTAGATAAGGTACTAGTTCAATCTCCCTTGTAGGAGTACATTCCCTAAACTCATCGTGGTGATAATTGACTACATGGTGAATACAATGTTTGGCAGGGCTTAATTGTAACTTTAATAACTGTTATTTGGTTTTCTCCAAGAGAATTGGATTTTGAGTAAAACGTTAAGTGTTCAGTTTTTATTATTTTTTTAAAATGTGTTTATATGTTTTACCTTCGAATAATATCACATCGTTCAGCTCAAATGATTTTTCCGGCAGTAATTATTTGTCATTTATTTAAAAGGGCATGTTTATTGTATTAGGTTAATTCCACACTAATATTAAGAAAAGTAAGACATAACAGGTTATTTCCGAAGACCGATGATAATATTGTTTCTTCCTTAAGTGCCAGTAATGTATGTGCTTTTTCACAAACATGTTAGATTACTTTAGGAAATCGGAAAAAAGTTACATGCAATATATGAACTTATCGACCCATTTCTAAATGATAAAGCTCGTTAGGGTTTGTCCAATATTATTTTTATGGCATCGTTTGTTATGATAATGTTTATGTTGACGAATTTAGATGATAATATTAAAGCTAATTATTAAGGTAAAACACATAAAAAAGCTGTTAGCTTACCTGAGCTCACCAGCTCATGAAATGAATTTTAGACTCTGTTATTAGATATTGAAAATAAAATGTATAGTCGATTAGACAAACAATACAAAAGATTAATCAAATAAGCGATTAACCGTTGTCACCATAAATTTGTAATGATTTGTGTGTGTATTAGTCTATGCGTCTACAAATCGATTACTTCACTTGCTAAAAGGCCATTGATACTGTTTTGTATATTTTTACTTAAACGTTTCTCTGCAATATTTCAACTACTATTCATACGCTGTTATTAACTCGATCAACCCCGCCTATTATGCTTCGACGCGATTGTTACATTCGTCGCAAAGTAGGTGCTTCTGTATAAATGTCTCAAGACGTTGTTAACGCGCTTAATAGATTACTGGATTACTGGATTTAATCGTACAGGTAAGGGTTTTTTCGATGAGTTTTGTCTTTACTAGGTAAAACCTAAACAATCTCATTGCCTTTTTAACGCAGAAAGAATATAAATGTGAAAATTGCATGTATTAAGTAAAACTGATCATCTCTAGGTGCAGTCATAATTGAGTGTCGATAGGCCAAAAGTTTATCCCTCCCCCCCCCCCCCTTCCATCTCCGAAAATTGCATTGGTGGGTAGGTAAAAATGTGGTTTTTGTTCACAATTTGTATTATACACCATTAATTCCCAAAGTTATAGCGGATGTTTAACAACTGAAATCATTTAAATATATTTGCAACATGTATTGGCATTGTATCCAAACGTTAATTTTGCGAAAACGATCGAATAAAGCAAACGCGATCGAACACTCAATCAGGATTAAAACAAAAACTGTTGAGTATTGGATCAATAAAAGTCGGTACTATGAATGCAACCAAATAACATAAAGCATAACATTCTCAACAGGTGATAGTTATTGTTGTGTTGTCCTACCGTCGATTCCACGCATATGCAATTTATATCATTTTTTGATTTGAATGAGCTTTACATGTCCAAACATATACAGATTTACATGCAATATGTTTTTGTTGCAATTGCAACACATCGAAGTCGACTTATGTTGATATTACATTCTTCTGTTATTACTGTTTTCGTTAGCCTATTCGCTGAGACATTCGTATAAATGCAAGTAATTTGTCTCGTTACTTGATCCCATGTCGTTTCATAATCCATAGACGTACGTTGTCGGCTGTGTTTGTAACACACAAAGCGAACACTAAAGAAAAGTAGTCCAATACATATATCATACGTAAGTAGATAATAGTCAATTACATACTATTACTAAAACGGAATATTACCTTTATCGAACAAATATCCAACCCCCAATTAAGGCTATAGCATAAACCACACCGGCTGCAACGACACCTACAATTCCACAATTCCACCATTTTGACCAATGATTTAAGCGCTCTATATATTATATATATAGCAATAGGGTACCGTTACTTACAATTGATTGTGTGGATCTTCTATCATTTTACAGATATACCGTCACATTTGTGGTAGCGTTGAAAATGGGCCAACATATCAGATATAAATTTGCGGTAAAATATCGGTCAAGACTCCGATCACTCGAAATGTTCAGTTACATTTTAAATGATTGTCAATCTTATACCACAGGCACATTGACAGTTTTATCGAAATCTGAGGTCTCGAATTGCTCTGAATTTAGGCAAAAAATACTGCAATCGATTTCTCCGACCTACACATTTAAATTCAACGTAACATATGTCAACAATTTGTCTGTCAAAGAAACCTACTAAAATTACATCGCTAAATTATACAATGAAATTTAAAATCTACCAACTAAGTTGGAAGCGCATCCTAAATCACAGTCTCCATGATATGACAGGACAAGTTCGGGCAATATTGCGTGCATTCGATATCGCATTGAAAGCCAAACATACGCTTTGGGATACATACGAAGCGCCCTCCATCGTGCTTTTTACAGCCCTTGTTATTGCACCCAGGCGCACATGTTTGGTCGCAAACTGGGTCATATTTGTTCTTTACAAATTGATATCATACGACTCTAGTTTAAGATATTAAAAAATAAAAGAAGTAAAAATAATTGGATGGATAGCACATTTCCAGTTTGACGAAACGTTCGCAGTGCATGCATGATTCATCAAAAGATAAGCGTGTTCGTAATTTCAAGTACAATGACAAGTGTTCAAACATAACAATTCAACGGGCACTTTAAAAATAAAGTATTTAATATATTATAACAATTAGAGCTATAAGCACAATACAAGCACATATGTTACTTATTAAATAATAACCGATCTTCGTACGCCCTAAATACTGTTCTGATAAGCAAAGTGTTTTCAGTATCGCCAAACTAAATGCATCTTAATGGCACAACAACAATATATATAAACATAACAATTTTGTAAAAGTAAATTCATAAATATGCACGCCGTGTTTGGGGGCGTAAGTTTAAATCATGCAATTCAAATGTGTGTTGATATTTATTGATTATGTTTTCACAGTGGAAGTGGTATTGTAGAAACACTTATTGATCATTTATGAGATATGGGTTATCAGAACAGGTATTACAGTTTATTTTCAAACTTGGAATGTTTAACACAAACATGTAAGTATCGACTGAACACATTTTGAAGAAGGACAACAGTCATCCTTGTTTTGGTTCATAATAATATAGACCAGAGTCCTACTATGATTCCGATGGCAAAGACGATGGTTGAATGCGATTGCTTTTATTACATGAAACATTTTATTTCAATTTGTAAAGGTTTCATGTCAAGCGAAATGTAATACCAACTCGTATTATTTATGTATTTTTAAAGGGCCATTATTATTGATAAAACTGTAATCATCGTCCTTTATTAATTTTCATCAAAAACGTAATATGTTTATGTGCTCCCTTTTTTACAATTCACAAAACGAAAAAAATTTATAAACCTTTAGATGGATAATACACAAATTCATGTTAACGTAAGTTCAATTCGATTTCTTTTTATTTGTGTATCGAATCGCTAAAAATCGCTGCTTTTTGGCCATGGGCGTAGCATTAAGGCCATAGCAATAATACACATTTCTGAGACAGTCAGAACTGGCTGGCTGCCAAAACCCACGAATGAATGAATTCCAAAAAGTCCGATTTACCACATGGCGTTAATTCAAGCGCTATCAAAGAAGTTCTTCGCAGATCTCAATAACCCGCCTTGTAAATACAGAACATCACTATATAACATGACAGTGTCGTAAAACGTGTAAAAGTAAAAAAAATATTATTGAAGCAAAATTGCTAAGCATTGGCTACGACATAGTTTTTATTATTGTTTGCATATTCATGCGAGAATAAGTTCCTCACTTGATGGTCTAGGCCGAAAGTGTCTACAGTGACAGTAAGAAGAATTTTTTTCTGATACATTTTTTGAAGACATTACATTTGGTATTAATAAACATATTTTAAGATATTGTTATTTTAATTTGCGTTAACGAGGCATTCAAGAAAAAAGAAAATGAAAAAAACAACAAAAAATATTCATGATCATTCTCGGAAATATACGAAGTGACCGGATATGAAATTTCACTGCGCAGATCGAGCGCACAAATCTGTACACCGTTCTTCATCAGGGTAAAGGCCCAGTCTCACTATGATGCCGGCGGAGCCCCTTTGCGTGATCCGGGATCTACCGGGATGAACCGGGGCTCTACCGGGTTGAACCGGGGCTCCATCGGGGACGACCGGGATGAACCGGGGAAAACCGGGGCTCCACTGGGAAAGTATTAAAATGTTTAATACCTCCGGGATGAACCGGGAGTCACCGGGAAGTTACCGGCAACGACCGGAGCGGCACCGGGAACAACCGGGACGGCTTCGGAACAACCGGGACGGCACCGTAGCTCCACCGGGGCCCATACAGACCCCGGCAGAGCTACGGCAACGCCCCGGTGAATGCCGTTGCAGTCCCGGTAAAGCTACGGTATATAAAAAAACAGGCGCTCTGCCGGAACGCCACCGGCATCCACCGGGGCTCCGCCGGGGCATTACCGGCGACGACCGGAGTAAAACCGGGGCGTTGCCGTAGCTCTGCCGTGGTCTGATGCCGGTATAGACACGGTGAGTGCCGGCGGTGTTACGGTATAAAGGGGTTCTGCCGGCTTTCACCGGGGCACTACCGGCGACAACCGGGGGCTATGCCGGGACGCTGCCGGCTTTCATCGGGGCACTACCGGTGACAACCGGGGCTCTGCCGGGGCTTCACCGGGAGAGACTGTAGCCAGTCCGGATTGACCGGGACTCTGCCGGTCTTTGACCGGCTTCAACCGGGGCGGCACCGGATAATAGTATGACTGCGTTTAAAAATTTCTACGAATCATGTCGGTCCTCGCCGGTCGACCGACGTTTGCAAACCGGGATGGACCGGGGCTCTACCGGCAAAAGTGAGACTTGGGCTTAAGTGAATTTTTTTTGTATACACAAATAAGTATGGGTGTTTTCCTGATCTGTTAATTATGCAATATAAAGCTATTTTAGGCTATTGAAAGTGATTTATTTGATGCCATTAATAACAGTGTTTGCGGCAATGTTGTTGTTGTATATCTTCACCGCCTATGTAGGCAAACCTCTACCAGATCAGTAGAGTTGAACAAAAGGTTATCGTTCCCACAACCAGTATCGTGTTGTCCTCCACCGTCTATGTACACTGTAGTATATACACAACTATTGGCTTGTCTAACAGTCTCTGAGCTTCTGCACTCAACCGCTAGGGTCAATCCGTATACATTCGGACAAAGTGAGAAATTCGGACAAAACATCGTAAATGCTTTTTACGTCACACTAAACCTAGCCCCTGCCTTCAGCGCCTACATCGCTTTGATTTATATATACGCACTGATTCACACGTGAAATAAGTTTATTCTGTTATAAAATTATCCCATTCAACATTGTTACAGTAAGAAAAGCTTATCGCTCATGGCTGCACACTAACATACGAAATAAAATCCGACGCCGTAAACGTGAATTAAAGGCAACTAAGGCGAAATATTTACTTTGATAAGCTTGATCATATAATACGTGCAAATACACACAACTCATCCGACGTCTTGAAAACAAATTGAAAATTCACAAACAAACCATCGCAAATAACGATCTGCCTCCCTGACTTCATGATGATTCATATATTAAAAGCCCGTTGATAAAGCAATTTTATACCCTGTTCGCATAATTATGCGCATTTCCAAATAGGAAAACTGTCTCATCTTACAAGATATCACCATCCGTGCGAAGAGAATAATGACCCAGAGTTCAAAATATCTTCCAACTTCCTGGTTATTTAAATATCCGATATCTTTAAAGCCAGCCGAAATTATAATGTGCCTTTTGTTTAAGTAGTTATGTATTCAAGTGCAAATGTAAATAAATTAAACCAGGCGTAGCAAAGCACACCTCTACACCGTCGACAATCAATAATTTAATATCCATTATATCAATAGACTTTGAGTAAACTAAGGTGGATATGTTCGTTAATTTGTGAAAAAATGTCAAACGAAACAGATTTGGAGAATATTTCGAAGGACACAGTTCGATCTTTACAAAGTAATGGCAACCGACGTGAGAATCAAACATGTGATGGACCATATGCAGGATTAGCCAAGTATGTTAACCAAGGAGATATATGTCATCAGTATGAACACTTGCAACTTTCGGACATAAAGCTTCGAGAAGATGCCATTCATAGAGATCACCCGAACCCGGATCTCTCGGTGAGAATTGTGTTTCCATTTGGCAAGAATAATGTAAACATACTATTGAACAATTATAGATTGTTGATCTTTTGGCTACTTGTCAAAGTATGGATAATCACATAATTTAGTTGTCTATAGCAACTCTATTGTTAAACTATGACGTACCATGAGACTTTAAATTCACGAAATTGTCATTCAAGGATACATATTTTTCTTATGAAGATTCACTTATTTCTTATTTTCATAAGATAAACATTTATCTTTTATTTATTAACAATTAAATCCTTATACACAAGAAAAAAATCTTCTGAATGAACAATTTGTGAATGTTGACCCTTTTGGTCGCGAAGATTTTATTATTCCTACGACATTCAATTTCTACCTATTTATTTAGAATTGTTCCTAAGAAATAATTGCAGCCTTTTGATTCACTATTTCGGAGCCGCTCAGGAGGCATTCCTAGGTTGTAAAAGCAAATAAAACCCCGTGTAACAAACAAACCCTACATAACGCATACAGCTGTCAGAGGCCGTGGGATGTTGTTTATTACTATTGTGATGAACAATTTAAGTATTATAAAATAACTTTTTGAATTTATGTGTTGATTGATATTATTGGCTTCTTATTTATAAACGAATATAACTGTATCAGGTAGAACAATTAAATGCGACTGTTAACAAAGTTCTTTAGAAAATGAACTGTTAGCATGAAAACAAGATTGTGTCGCGTCTGTTTTAAGTATATTAATTTTAAACAAAGCCGCTAATAAAACTGTCCAATACCAAACTAGAATCTGAAATAGTTTGTAAACATACGGTAAACATCACGTGACCACGTGTACATTCTCAGCAGAGTAATCAGTCTAAAAGTTACTATAACATATATACAAATTATAAATCAACAATAATACCAGAAATCTCCGAACTATCACACCGCAATTTCCATAACATTGGACGATTGCACCTTTCATGTGCTACCCATTCGTTCGCATCTGCGCTGGTTTATCGACCAGCTATTATGCCACGCTGGTAATGCGAATACTTCGATAACCGATGGCACTTTGATTACAGTAAACAATAAAAGCCGCGCGCGGAGGTACGTTATATTCTAAAGATTTTTTTTTGTTAGACAAGGCAAATGGTCGAGTTGACAAATGGTGTATCTAGAAAAAAAAAATCACGGAAGATGGTCGAATTTCGCCTATAAAATAGAAAATATGGCCGAAAAACAGCATAAAGTAGATGAACAGTAAACAATTCAACAATATAAAACAGCTTAGAAATGTTCCAAAAAAATTGTTTGATAGTCCAGCATGTAGAGTAATCACTGTGTTTCAAATACAGAAATTTTAAAAGTATTAAATTAAATATAAACGAAGGTATAGAATGGTTTAATAGGTGGTATTCATTGCGTTGCAGACACTTTGATTCCCGATAATGGGAAACTTTCAACAAATTTGGCACTCTGATAACCGAGATTTTCCTTCATCCGGTAATGCATTTATCTATAGTATGACTATTCTTGTCAAACTTTTTGAAGTATACATCAATGTGCATAGTCAATAGCGACATATTGGAAATATATGCATAACGGAATTACTAAAACACGTGAAATATAATAAAAGACGTTGTCCTTTTTCACTGTAATGTTAAATTATACTATTATTATTTTTATTTCAATTTTTAAATAAGATTAGAATACTTATTTCATAACAAATATTTTCAAGTGACGACCAATTATAATTGTTTACATAGTGAGTTTGTTTTTAGTTTTGACTTTAGATTCAGAGAGATGAAAATAAAACGGATCATGTAGATCAACACGATCGTGTTTAATTTTACTTATGCATAGGGGGTAATCACGTGAAGATCTAAAGGACGTCAATATGGCGACGTTCATGTCCTTTATTACTTTTCTTTAATTATCAAATGCCGCTAACTTTCCAGCCATAGCAGCCAGAAAGTGATTAGCCTTTATTTTGCAGTTATATTCGCTCTATATCTCTAAGTTACCCGACACACATTTTCTTAGCGGGAGCTGTTTGCCATGAATTGTATAATCTTTGTTGGGTTTCTGTTATTGAATTACGCTCCTGCATACAATCACAGAACTGTTTGTATTTAAAATCCATACAAGACTTATATGTTACTCTATTTTAAGGGGTTTTGTGGTTATACAAGGTTTTACGATCTAAATGGGTCCCACATATGAGATGATCACAAAGGGATCCCGATTTCAGCCGAAAAACGTATGGTCGTTTAATGCCTTTCTGGTGTTAAATAATACGTGACATAAGTATTTTGACTAGATACATATTAAATAGGACGAAACTTAACAGCTCTAATCAATCAAAGCCAAACATTACTTTCGAATGCCGATCCAATTTCATTTCAAAATAACAAATGTCTTCCGCTTTTTTATATACTTAAAAAAGTGTTCCACAAGAATAATAACTACATGGGGTGTAAGTATGAATTAGTTACATATTTTTCTTGTCTTTAATTTATTAGGCACAATATCAAATACACGTTTAATTTGATACAAAACAATATGTTCGATTCATGCATCATATTTTAATATATTTTTTCTTTTTCGATGCAGGGTGTTACCTTATCAACATTTTACGTATTAATCGACCGAAACCTACGCACCGTTCCCATTAATGAGGCCTATATGACTGATACCATTTATTGAGTTGTTCAGAATGTCATTAAAGGACTGAACATTTAAAATGTAATATTTATAGGTACATAAGGTACAGTTTCAGTCTATACCTTAAATGCAAAGCTCTTGGTACGAATGGATTTTACTCGGTGCAGTAGTTTTACAAACGTTTATACTGTAATCGCTTCAGAAGAAAGTGCATAAATAAAGTATGCTATATATAAATGTCACCATGGTCGATAGTTAATTTACCAAAAAATGCTTTTCGGTCGTTAATACATTCAAACGAAACGATTTGTAGTTATATTATTTATAGTTTAGCAATACATGGACATGAATTTAATATCTTTAAAATTGTGTATCGACGGCAAATGTGTAATATTTAAAAAAAGAAAACAAGATAATTTATTCACAATTTATTTATGATCAAATCAAAATGACAATTGTTACATTGTTGCTGGACCGGTAAATTATTTATTGTTTGGAACCAATAACACATTTAAATGTACGAGTTAATGCGAGAAAATGTTTGTGTGTTTCAATCAATGCCATCAACATATCCCTGTTCGGTATGAATGAGTAGTTGTTTATTTGTTGATGAGTAAAATTTTAATTATTTTAGACGAAAAAGAAGAGTAATGTTCAAAAGTATAGGTTCCGACAACTGGACCAATCCAGGCTGGATTACTAATCCCCTGCGAGGATGTCTTGAAAACGAGTATGGCAAAGTTCTCCGATAAAGGCAAAACACACGCCGTCTACGAGTTTTGTATACCATCATGAACAATTATCTTTCCAATCTTCTTCAATCAAGAAATTAAAATCTGCAAGAACTTTGTTTTCACTTACTAAGAAAGACAAAAACAAGATTAAAATACAAACTCAATGGAACAGGTGATGCATGCGTTAACGATTTTGAAGAAGTATCCCTTCTTAAACTACCGACATATTTATCCAGAAACAAAAGCTTCAATATGTTACAGAAGACTGCATGTTAAATGAAGAGGATAATGGCATTGAATTAAGACTATGCAGCCTAATTCCAACAGTTGTGAAAGAACTATAAAATGAAAGGTCATGAGAACAATCTATTACCATGTTTTGAACTTGTTGAAATGTTCAATATATACATGTGTATTCAATAAATCATCCTGCTATCAGCCTGTGTAAGTATATAAGAAAATGTTTCATTATTTTTATTCGTTTCTTCATTCACTTCATATTATCAAATATTAAAAACAACATGCTATATTCAGATAAAATTAACACTGATAAAAAACAATTCTCCATTAAATACTGAGACAAACAATTTTGAAAACATTCGTAGTTGAGTATTATTGGTTGTCAATTGCAAAATATATAAGTGAATCACAGTTTCAAATCACGTATATTAATATATGAATGAGATTTTCTTTAAATCACAGCTTTAAATCACATAAATCAATGTATAAAAGATCAACAATTTTCAATAAAATTAAAGAATATATCAGAGATCGATTAATTAAGAAACAGTAAGGATAAATAAAGATAGAAGTATGTACATAGTTTTAACTGTTTTGGCATACATGTTTAGTGCTTTGTTGATTGTTTGTGCCACTAACGATTTGCTGCGTGTCTGTAAACGTTTACCGCATTGGCAGGCATGCGCTGCATGACCATCGAGCGGACTAGCGTTGTGATCCTGGAGGCCCTTTTTGACGTGCACTTTGAGACCCACGTGTGGCACATGCAGTTTCCTGGATTCGCGTTGTGCACAACAGCCACGTGTTTTGTTACATGTTGGCGTGTCGGAACCAGATTCCCACAACGGAAACATGCCTCACGCCTCTCCATGAATAAGATTTAAAAATAAATGAATGTAAGATGTGTCGTGTTCGAAACTGTCAAATGTTCAACAACTCGAGCTAATTTAGTTTTTGAGCTGTATACATTTGTGAAAACATTTGCTTTGAAACCACTCACTGTACTCAAATAACACTTGATTCTGAAATATGAATATAAAACTAACAAGGTTAAATACATTTAACCACGAAAAAGCATCGATATTCATTATACAACATATTCACAAGAGGTACAATTAATACTAGTTATAGAGTTGGTAGCAACTTGTCTAAAGTATAACAAGGCATCAACACATAAGATATTTTTCACATGATGGCGTGCATTTTTAGTGTGTCCTTCCTCTTACCGCAACAACAGATCGGGTTTGCCCTTAGTGTTGTCTTACATGACGGTTGAAACTATTCCTTGACTGGAGTCTTGTTTGAGTTCGATTCAATATTCGCCAGGAAAGTTCGGTTTGATATTTGAAAACGTAGTGTGTTAATTACTTATTTACGTGTTTGCATCTTAACATTAAATGAAATATTTGAAGCAAAACCCAGCAAAATAAATCAACAACTAAGTGTGGCATTTCAATTATGCCATACTATACGTATTATATAAACGCCTACATACCAAACAATTTACACACACACGTGCACAAGCATATATAGCTGCAAGCTGTGTGAATATCGTGACGTACATGAACTCTCCAGAGATAAGTATTTAAGGGGAATTTCTGTTTTCCTATAAACGGGACCATGATCATATCAAATCTGAGACTCATGTTAATCATTTACAATTCTGATTCATACAACTTTATTAGGCGTCTGCTCCATACCAGACCGCTAAATAAACACAAACAGTATACTCGTATACGGATTTTAAATGTGTTAACATGAATGCATATATTGATCTAGTATTTTGAATAGGAAGCACGTTCTTGATTTATTCCAAGAACGTTTATTTTGTTGAAATATGTACTGATCATCCAATGCATGCTGATTATCGATGGAATGTATCTTTTTTTAGTATAATCCACAGTGTAACCGTGATTTTTATTTTTTCGAAATACAAAGTGCAATACCAGTAATTAATCAACGAATTGTCTTTGTCTGAGAACAAAATTAAGAGAACATAAATGAAAAAAATAGCTGAAAAACTCTTCTCTCGCGCGTTGCTTTTGTTGTTCTTGGTTATCAAAGTGCCATCTGCTATCAAAGTATCCGCATACCAGGTGTGTATGCCAATGTTAAATCAGCTTCGATTAATGACTCAAGTCTCATTGATCATAATAGTGTTAATTATTTTTTAAAACAGATTTCCTTGTCTACACTTGTACAAAATGTTAGAAAACAAAGTGTTATCAATCCATGAAAGGACTGAGGGGCTACTGTTGGTGAAATAACTTACAAAGTTAAGTGAGACTGACACAAAATTCCGATTGTCGCCACCAGTTTGTCGGTTTGCAAATAAAACGCATGCATTTGAAACCATAAAAACTAGGAATAATTATTATAGAAAAAACTCATTTTGAGGATAAGGAAACTGAACAAGATACTTAGATTTTGTTTCCATGTAAAGTTTAAATGAATGCATATTAGGTCGGTCATAATCAAATGTGTATACTAATTTTATTTATATTCGTTTAAGAAAAAAACACACTCTAACACAATGTCACGAATTGTCTTTAAATTTCAGTTACTTATATAATAGTTTGTTCCGATTTTAGATAAATTTGTATGTCTATTAGATTCGGTTTTAACAAATTGTATACTAGTATTAGTTTCGGTTAATTAAGTAGTATATTTGACCTGATTATCACATAGTTCAACTTGTTTAAACTGTTAATGAACTTAAATTTGACACAATACAATGAACACATCAATAAGCATTCTTTTGAAAATTCGAACATATAGTTACATTGAACAGATATCAGATAGATTTATAAATCAAGATTCTTACGCATGTCTCATTTCTTTTATGACCAGTTTGTAACTAAAGTTCATTTGCTACATTGTGATACAAACATACGACTGAACTATATAATATGCACTTTAAAGTAGTATGCATCGTTTTGAGTTATTTTAAAAGTCTTATATAGCAAGTAATAAATATACCCCAAGTAGCTGCTGAATTCAAAATGATCCTCTTAACTCCGAATGTTCTTTTCCAAAAGTATCGATGTATATGTTCAATATAGTCAGCGTGAGAACAACCCAAACCTCACAATCATAACGCTATAGCAACAGATTGAGAATACATTTGATAGAAAAATGCATTTAATTATGCGCCCATTTCCTTTAAAATATCTGATACGGTGAGTTTAGTTTGCATATACGAGGCCGATTGAAAACTAAATAAAACGATTCAAAAACAATTGAAAAAATTGACGTTTTCTTTTTGCAAATTTAAAACAAATTTTGATATTGTGTTGGGTATTCTACCTTTTTGTTAATGTCCATTTAGTTTATACAGTGTCTTAAGTGGATATATTTGTCGTTCTATCTTGTTGTAGTGGACGTCAAACAAGCCACGACAATTCGAAAAACGGTAAAATACCAACCAGAAAGACACCCCGGGAACCAAACCGACAATAATGATAACATTTGTTTGTATTGGTAGGTATATTTGTCATACTTTGGTGTTGGCGTATTTGCGTCATTCTAGCTCGCAAACAGGGCAAAGCAAAAGGATGACAAACATACCCACACACAAACCAGCGTGAATGTTCCCTTTCAACCCACCTACACACATGGCTGGGGGAATTTCGAATCAAGTAGCCGGAGGGTTTCCTTAGGAACAATTTGAAACGTACTCGAGCAATTCAAATTTTGTAGGATTCATGCAATTTTCGCAATTGAAAGGGTCAAAAATCGCAAATTCTTACCGAATGATTTAATTGTTTTTTTGAAACAAATCAATCGTCCTTACGAACGACTTAATCTTCCTTAAGAATTCGTAAATAAACACCATTTTAAATGATGCATATATTGTTTTGGTCTTGAAGTGTAACCAAAACAATAAACATTAAAAGATATCGAAATAAAACATAATGTAGTATCCGCTTATACAAATACTGCTCTAGACATGATATATACAAAATAACGGATACAGCTTTTTTTGCAAAAAATAACGATAATTTCTCAACATTTACATTCTATTGTTATATCGATATGCAATTTTTGCTTATGTGTGTTTAACAATAGTTTTATAAAATGGCACCTTTTGATAAGAATATGATCACATAGGATAAAGCGTGTTAAAGTTACCATACATTTTATGGTGAATAGCTTTTAATGCTGCATTTTGCTCTCATTAGGGCATATGTATGTACTTTTAGAATACCTACCTGACACCAAATGTAAAAGCATTGAAAGATTCGCCTATGTCTGGAATCAAAAATGTTGATATCGATGAGAATGTCTACAATACTATTGACGAGACACGGAATACGGCCAACAAAAAATCATCAAGCCATCGGATATGCCTAATAGTTTTGATAACCGTAGTGATCGTCACTGCATTGGTTGCTGGGTCGGTTACGGCGGCTGTAGTTCTGTTAAACAAAAACAAAAGTAAGTTTCGGTCTGATACCAAAGATTGAAAACAAAGCACGATTAAATAATATTGTACTTCTTTTTGATGGTCATTCGTGGTCAACCAAGCCAATCGCGAACATTTTTATAACCAATCGTGATATAACATTCGATTATCGAATTAACAAACCTTAAACGTTTCACCTTTGATCCAACTACTTCGAAAACATTATGTAGACATATGCTATGAAAAGACATGGCTTAAAGTAGCTGTTTGTAAACTGCAACAATACAACAAGTTTATTAATAAAACAATGTCCTATTTTTTAGAATGGTAACATTTATTTGTTACTTACTTGCAATAGTTTTAATTTACCAACTCGATCAAATGTGGGTTGAGACAATAAACTGTGTTTGTACGTTCGATGATTAGTGGAAATGCTAATACATTAGGTATTAATTAAAGGTGACATAAAGGGTGAAGTTGTGGATTGTGGCCAATATAACGAAAGTCTCGTGAATATTAAATACACCGTGTCCAAAGGAGCATCCACGGTCAACAGCTGGCTTGAAGTAACTTGTATACCGGGTCTTTCGCACTCGACTTGGTCCAATACGTCTGTACGTTGTGATGCGGAAGGCGTATGGGAGGGAAAGCCTGATTGCATAATTCCGGGTATGAAAAACATTAATATAAATAAGAGTTTGAGCTAAACTACCAAAACTAGTTTTAAATATAATTGTGTATTTATAGTTAAAATAGTTAATACTATTATATGTTTATGTGATCTGTTATGGTTATAATGGTTTGATTTGACTCTAAAAGTAAAAAAATAATATTAAAAACAAACACAAATCTATTAATATTCAAACTCCTGTTGTACTTCAGGTTTGATCGAATTTTCGAAATCGGACTACGAGTTTACTATCGGAAAAAATGGCAGTTTCAGATGCGATGTGACACGGTATCCGAATTGGCAACACGTACACATTATGAAAAGATCTGGTGACACTATTTTGGCAATCTTTGATGCTTATCGTAATCAAACTGGGAATTACATTAATTTCAGAAGGTTTCATGAAACCAGCTTTATGCTGCTATACGAATATGACGATTTAATCGTTGACGGTTTAATCATTGATGTCGAACACATTGACGTCAAATGCGAAGCCGAAGACACTTATTTCTGTCAGCTGGTTGTTGGTAACTATACAGACATTCAGGTTGCTAACGCCAGCGTTTACGTGCGTGGTAAGTATGAGTGTTTATTTGCACAAGTTTACATTTCAATATGTATCAGTATTAAAAGTAGTAGTAATTTTGAGGTTGAAGTTCTGACATATGATCTGATAATAATTTCCAGCCAACTCATCGAAGCCCAAGATCATAGTTCATCAAGTTCCAGAGAAAGTATTGGTGACACATGATTATGTTGTGACGTGCAGTGGCAATGTCGGGAGGAATAGAAGCGGACAATTCGGACAAATAGCACTTGAAAGCAGGACAAACGTAAGTTCTTGGCATTTTATCTAAACCATGATTGTTGACTATCGTTTAATGCCGTAAACCCTTTACGATGAGGTGGAGGTATATATCTTTGCACGGTGTGAAAGTCGATACATATACCAAATCATATAGTACCTAATTTATCGTGAGAACAATTTACCCTACCATTAATTATTATTCAAGTGGTTAGTCAGGTAACTTAGGAGAGCAAGACGATGCCTATCTATGGTTGATTTCTAACAGTGGGTTATGATTTAAATATCGTTACATATTGGCAGAGGGATACATATTGTTTTCAAACACCTGTTTTTCATCGTAACATAAATGGTTTACTACACATCTCAATGCAATGTTTTGCTTTGACGATTCTCAGGCAATAACATGAGATTAATTTGATTATTCATTAACTGAATTTATGTATAAATTAAATCCCTGTTTTGATAATATTGCTCATTTCATGATGGTTTAAGTCACTTTGTATTAAGTGGATGGTAATCTTGTTTATGTCAGGGAAGCGGAAACTTCACAATTTTAGACAGAGGCTATAACATGCATTGCGACGGGGCTGCTGTTTTGACCGTTAAGCTTACTGCTATTCGATACTTTACTAGCATAGAATTTCGCTGTAAAGTAGAGGATCCTGAAGGAAATACCATTTTTTCTGAAGTTATTAACCGCACTTTTATTGATTCATTCGGTAAGTTATGTGATTTTGAATCAGTGAACATGAGTAACTAAGAATTTAGTTGATTTTAAAGCTTACTGGAATTATTCTTGCAATTAGATTAGATTGAAAACTCCAACAGTACGCAAGCATGTTTTCCTTTTTGCATACTCCGTGGCATATTGTTTTTATTTATTTATTTCTGGGATATATATTGGTAATATTGGGTTCGTAGTTCTCACATGGCCATTTCAGGCGACAGTATCACTGGATATCGGTTATCTTCAATTGGTATTCCCAGTGAAGGTTTACTGCAGGTCAATATCCCAGGGTTTTGTGACTGGGGCCCAGTGCTGTACATTTCCAGATATAACTGGCGTGATCCACTCGATGATATGATATGTCAACATTTTGGATATACGTACGTATAAAAATGACGACACTGTATATTAGTAATGTAATGCTTTAATGCTATTTAGTATCAGGCGTTCAAATAATATCTTGCAAATCAGATGATTATATTTAATTCATTCACAATATATCAAGACACAATAAATCAACTAAAGCACAGTTTCATAATCACAATTGTTTAGTTATTCGTTTGATATTTGATTTGGATAACTTCAGTGACTTTAGATGCAAATTTACATTTGCTTGGCTAAATGTAAGTCTTTTTTCCGGATCTAAAAAGTTTTATTTAAGGTGAATAATATTTATATATCCAACACATGCAATAGGATCCAAACGGAATAACTTATAGTGTCTGAGTTCGTCTATATTTTACTTTACAACGGCTAAAACTCTGGGCTGAAAACGCAGAAATCAGCCACAATAATTCTACTTATCCAAACATATTTTTTTATTGTAAATTGGTCGCACAGAGAACATTTTTAATGTGGCAAATTGTAGCTTTTTCTTTGAATTGCATGTTCATTATCATATAAAATAACGTCAACTGGATAATGAGTTTTGAAAAGAATGTATGCCTATAATTTGCTGATATGTTTTTTTTTAGAATTAGTGAATAATATACATTAAAAAAATTAAAACGTGTCGAATGCATTCTGAATGCAAATAAATAGCAGCTCAACACTTTGATTCTGAATAAACTTATTATCATCCAGGAATGAGTCCGTTATCCAACCAAAGTCTCTCCAAAGCTCTCCATATCCCGATGCGTGTATGTATATCAGGCGTTGTTCAACTAGCAATTTGACAACGATCGGTGACATAGCAAAACAATGTGAAGTTGTCTACGAACCACCCACTACGGAGTATTTCTGGTCATTGAACAAAGAAATCAACTGCATCCGTAAGTGTGTTGCAACAGTACACCAAGCCAAAAGGCTCCGTTCTAACAATAGCAACAATATTTACATTTGTATAAAAAGGTATTGTTAACAGCTTGGTAAAATGATCCGTAAGTGTGTTGCAACAGTACACCAAGCCAAAAGGCTCCGTTCTAACAATAACAACAATATTTACATTTGTATAAAAAAAGGTATTGTTAACAGCTTGGCAAAATGATTTTTTTATCTGTGGTATTAGATTTAAAAAAGCGCAATTAAAATTCAAACGAGCAAAGCAACACTCTTTATTTGAAAACGTTTTAAAATGTATGTTCGTTTATTGATAAGCATCAGTCGGAATCGTAAACGATTTACCGCGGTTGTAACGCTTTTCATCGATGATATATCAAACAATTGTAAAACCAAAAAATACATATTTTCTAATACTTGACACACCAAATAGCTTTGAAAGGCACCTTTTAAACAATTGGGGAAACTTGTTTCAAAGTGTTTCGGTAAAAAATTGGAATTGTAATACTTTAATCTCGGAGTAGTAGATTCCCACTTTAATGACAAATACAAAATACGGAAAGGAAACTAAGATAACAAAGTTTGTCACCGGCGGGGCTCGAATCTGTGTTCTTTGGACGAAAACGCTATTGCTTAGTCCACTTGGCAATTCGGTCTGTTATATAATCGACGTCACTTCAACCGTTATGCAATGACCAACGTGGTGCACCATATTCAATGAAAACCTCGCAATCTTTCAAAATATTTCAATCGTTTCGCGGTCGTAATGCTTTATAATAACATGAATTTCAGGCGATGATAACTCATAACCGAAGTTAAGTTTTAGTAAGTTAGTTAGTTGTTTTGCTCTCCCTGATTAATAGTGTTTCTCTATGTTTGATTCGGTGACAATGATTGGCAAATCGTAATTTCGACAATATATTGACAGTCGAGGATCACACCGGTGGTTTGCATAATGAATTGCAACTTAAAGCATGTTAATCATAAAATGCTTTTTAATTTAAAGTTTTGTTTTAAGGACTTTTGTTCATATAATCGACCTGTCTCGAATCAACGTCTGAGGGTCCTAAAATATATGTATGTATGCACACATCCACGAATCAAACTCCGATTTAAATGTTTATCTAAATCACACATCGTCGTACAGTGACGTTTTAAAACGGTTGCGTTAATGCTATAACGCCAATATGTATGCTTGTGTCTTATCGATACAGAGGGTATCTTAATCGTCTGTACATAAACATGTATTCCTATTATAATTATTTTGTTTTTATTGTATAGGTCAGTATTTGAAATTTTGTGCTTGTTAAACTGCTAAATAGAATACAGTTGCAGTGATAATGCCTTACTACCTTTCGGTTTATTATTACTTTCACTACTTCCTGTCTTCTGTTACGTCTCAGACACAACAAAATAACATTAAGTTATTTTATATACGTTGATGCTTAGTTGTATAGTAGTGTTTGCTTATTTAACCGAATTAATTGTTTCATATGTTATGATCTGAGAAGGTCATGATATTGGGGAATTTCCGATTGGGAGAACTTTGATTAACATGCACACTATGATATGACATAAACATGCGTTTGCTTTTTAGTTAACGTAAAAATAATATGTCTCATCTCCATGCATATTAAATTATCACCAAATTCGCACCATTTGATATTTTACAAAACACACAGGAGAACTTAACGAATTGCCGTACCGTGTTTTCATTTTCTGCTTTGACTATTAGGGATTACAGTTGTTAGCATCATGCATACACATAGAGAATACCAGGTTAGCGTTGAATACAGAGAAGTTTATGTTGCGAGGTTTAGAACACCGGGAGCGCGAGCCTTGGCGAGCGCTTTCGGTGTTCGAGCCGAGCAACATAAACTTCACTGTATTCAACGCTAACCTAGTATTCTATTTATCCCATTTTTTCAACGTGACATTTAAAATAAACAGATCTTATAACCTTAACAATAATTTTAATTCATTCTTAAAAGTGCTTAAAATCTAACGAATGCAACCATGCGTAGTGATATACAATGTTTTTGTTCTGGTACGCAAAATAGTCTTTAAAAAATTCACACAACAACTGTACAACGAGAAAAAACATCACCATATGCCTCGATTCAATTTTACGCAGCATGCACATTTCAATACATTACGATCGCGAAAGGAGGATTTTATTCATTTTATTTTCGAAAGAAAATGATCAAAATCAAATATGGCGGCGATTGCTCCTGACAAAATGATGTCGATGCCAACATACATGTACATGTAGATTTACACACAGAGTCGTTCTAAACATAAGTTATCAAAAAACTACTCGACTTCTTTGTTCATGCACGCTGCAGATTTTGATGGCGTCTTGATCTAGCCTTCACATCCTTTAGTTTGCGATCCAAACACAAGCTTATCCTTAAAAAATATATTAAGCTTTTAAACACTTGTTCAAGTTGTTGCAAACGGGTTATTCTTACTGAATAGACTTTCTTTGATAAAATCACAAAGACAAAGTTTATTCATCAAAGAAAATACCCTTACGTTTTACTTACTTCCGAAAGCAAAACAATTCGAATAGACTACTGAACCAAAATACACACCCATCAGTATGCTCTACACAAACAAATTCACATCAAAATAGGCACCCTTATTCTGAAAATCAATAACACGAATAAGCTAGATCTACATGTAGATCTTAGATCTACATGTAGATCTAAATCCTTCGTCTCACCGGTTCCATCCGAGGTAAGTAGTCCATAGAATATGCACTTTTTCATCAATTATATCCACGAATCGATACATAAACACGAAAAAAAAAATGCGAGTCTTCAATATTTTATTCCCAGACATCGCATACTTGTTTCGTGTACACCTAAATATGACATCACACAAATGACGCAATACCGGTAAGTATGTCATTTTATGACGCAATCAATCAGCTGATTCATTTTATGGATGGCGAAAAATTATGACCCGCGACTAGATCTAAAGGTTGTAGGTTATATTTATAATTTTAAAGCCAAAGTTTTTTCGACTCTAGAGGTTTCTTTCGAAAAATCATTCAGTGGTTGAATAATTTAAAAAGTAGTCCGTGCACGCGACAGGTATATCCCACAGTGTTGGAGACAGGCTAGTATATTCCATAAGGTGTTATACCGTCAATGTCGCGGTGAAAATGGGATAAAACAAGCTATTTATTAAAATGCCAGTTTATTAAATAGTGTCGACAAGAATGTATTAAACTCCTTATGGTATTTACTTCATTACACCAATAATCAAACCGCCGTAATTATGTTAGTCTGGTAAATGTTTAAACATGGTGGATTTAAATAGCAATTACATCAAATTAATGTTATCGTTTATAGCTTTTCAGATGAATTGCGACGATATGAGGTAAAAGGCGTTTGTTTGTGTTCTGAAAGTTTTGTTCACTTAATGTTTTGTTTGGCATGCCTTTCGACCTAAGATAATTTTGTTTTCATTGATTGTCCAAAGACGATGACCCAATCATTAATTAATTTTGGTTTATGAATGTTTGTCATGTTAGTTCTATGTAGCCAAATGTGTACTTGAAACGTTTAAGGAGTATTGCTGGGCTGAATTTATGTATTGTTAATGTCGTATTGTATGCATTCTATGAAATTGTATAGAAAATAAGTCATTCACCATATGTATAACATTACCATACACGAATTACTCTCCTGATAGTATTTCTAGATTATCATTATTGATTAATATATATCAGCGGCCCAGTTAATGGATGGTGCGTCTAAGCTTCAAGGTCGAGTCGAGGCAGGTCTGTTTGGACAGCTAAGGTCAATCTGCTCACTCGGATTTAACAGCCGAGCTGCCAACGTCCTTTGTGCTTCACTTGGATACAAACGGTAGGTAAATACCTATAACTGTATTTCTAAGAAAACAGCATAATATTTAAAGGCACGTTAACACTTCCAATTGCTATTATGATGTATACAAACTTCCAACAACAAAATGTACCAAACGAAGGTTATGTACAATATGACGACTCTAAACAAGTAAAATTGGTGTAAGAACGTAAGAATACAAACATTCTGCAACTTTTAGCATTTAATAAATCGTTTAACAATGTAATATTGTTTCGTTTTACGGATGACCTCAAGTAGGATCGGATTCAATCGGTTTGCGTTAATGTTAATAATTTATGGATACTATCGCATAAATTCCGGAATTAACTAATCACATAAGGCATGTATATGCGGACCTGCTTCGTATATCAAAAATTGTACCACGCTCTTAAATAAAAACTTAATGTGTTGATATATACATGGATAGGATAATTTATTGCGAACATCAATTTTGTGTTAGCAAGGTTAACAAATTCTATACACACAAAAATAAAAATGAAAAATTTATCGAATATAAAATATAGTATGCCACATCATTCAGTGGTTCAACACAGCTGTGGACAAACTCGTATTTTGGCGCCGGGTCACTATCGATATACAAGCGAAATATCACATGTTCGGGGGATGAAATCTCATTGAAATTGTGCAGCCATTCTGACATGGAGATTCCCGGATGTGACAACAGAAACGTGGTCGGGGTGGAATGCGAAGGTCAGCTCTGGGTTCATTCTTGATACTGGTGAAAGCATTCTGCAAAATTCATCATCATTACAAGAAAGTCAATTAAGGCTAACCTAAGAACAAAGTTTTTAAGATGAACATTGCGATGAGTCTATTTTCAGCGTCAGTCGTCATATATCTTTCGTAATGCGTCGTCAACGTTCAGCTTGTGGCCCACCTAGAGGCAACAAGTTTCTTGCAAGCTTTTTGAATATTGATCCGATTTATTATTTGGGCAATATCTAGGCAACGTTTACATCTGCGTGACGGATGTCAAGAAACTCAAATCAAATCTTAGAAAAAACGTCTGTCAATCCAGAAGCAACGCATTAATCAATTTATATAAAATTAATGTACATGGTAATGTTTACAATATAGCCGAATTAAAATCTTGGTCAAGCGAACCAACAAAAATAGATCAGCCCGTCAATTCTTCGTAAACACCTTTTACCACTCTTTAAGTCATATTTATTACATACAACTGCGTAGCCACATTTATTGCTCCAACTTGATGGAAGTTAATCTGAAACGTCACAATAAAAAAGCCAATTTAGAATTTGCGTAACTTGTGGTCTTCAGACAAGTCTTAAAAAATACCAATATAAGAGCCAAATGTATGAACTAATCTCGATAGAACATAATACAAATGTTTGTATTCTTGGTCAACTGGGGTTCAAACTACGTATACAAGTCAAGTTTAGTTAATTGTTTTACGTTGTACTCAAAACCTTTAAGCCATATTTGCCTTCTTGTTTAATTGATATATTATTTAATTTATATATACTTTCTTTGCAATTTAAATAAAGTTTAACGAGACTGTACTGTACCTACTTTTGCCCTAAAGAACATTGAATGTTTGTCAACGGCGTCTTCCGGAGGAATAACTGTTGGGAAATGTCATTATATGAGCGTCTAAGAAGAACATTTATATTTTATGGCTATTAGTTTAAATACCTGGTTGTTGATATTTTACACGCATTTTCTGTTATCCAGAAAAATAAGTGACACTGGTAGACCTAGGTAACGTATTGATAAAATTGTATGTTTTTCACTACAAACAAATTTGCTGTCATAACTAAAGTCTATATCCCTCTTAAAAACTTAAAATACAAATTGTTTTATGTGAACACAAAGATAATTACATGCATTGATTTTTACATGCAAGGGGACATTATCAAGATTGAGCCACTGTTTACATCCCGTCCATATGAAGGTATAGTAGACGGGTATCACGGGGACCTTCGATACGATATCGTCGGCAACGTTTCAAGTACCACTGCTAAAACATTGTGCACAATGCTTGGTTATGGGTAAGACATAGATACATGGTTAAGCCTAAACAAACTAAAGATTTTATTTTGCTACTCAGAACTTCAACTTCAATTTAAATTATAAAATGCGAAGTGTAACTATTTACAATTCATAGTTCAATTATTGAAACGAAAACACAACAACACAATTATGTTCATAAACTTAAAACAATTCAGCCGCGTGGGATTTTCTGGACTCCCTATACCTGGCAGAACTTTAGATTACTTCAAGCAGTATGTTATCTGCTCCGGAACGGAGAGCTCAATCAGTGAATGCGTGGGTGAAATTGAGTACTGCGTCGAACGAAATTACTACCATTGCGAGCAGCGGACACAATGGTTAAAGCGTGTCATTATATTTTGCTCAGGTATATTAAGTAACAATTTAGTATTTTTTATTATAAATTTAATTACACAATTGATTGCAAAACATTAGTAATGATATACATAAAAATATTGACATCGCCATTTAATTTTTATATTTGCTTCCTGACACAAGGACGTTTTGCATTCTCGTTATACCTCAGATTACAAGATACAAGGACTTAGACTGGGATCTGATGGCAAACTCTTAATGGAAATAAACGGTCGCCAGTGGGGGTCGTGTATAGACTATTTCACAACACAGACTGCACAATCAGCTTGTATAATTATGGGATACAGGTTAGTTTGCCTTTGGCGTCTGAATTTTAAATTTGATCATGACATATATACCAGTATATATGTAACAGTAACAATATGTGTATACGTGTATATATGAGTTTTTTGAATTGCACGCATATGTCATACATACGAGTTTTTTTTACATTATTTTTCTAGTCCATGAACAATTGTTCTCATACACAATGTATTAAGAAAAAAAGTAAATATACTACTTAAAGTGAATGAGTATTAAACTAAAATTTATGAAGAAAGTATGGTAAGTCAAAAAAAGTCCCCGGACTGGATTTATATTTTCCTTATCTTCCTTATATCGTGTTTACTCTCTGTCGTCTTTAAGAAAAACATGACTGATGTTTACTGCATAAATGCATATTCATATAGTGTATAAAGGATCAATCGACAGAAGCACTGATATACACCATGTACTGGCTCAGGTTCCAGGAAACGGTCTCGAGAGCATTACAAACAAGCCTTATGCTGTATATGCAATTTTGCTTAAATAAAGAGCGTTAAAATAAAATAATCAACACACGCAGACTTACTATTTCATCAATAACAGCAATTCATAGTGTTCAGAACTGAGGACATGAACTTGCAAACACGGGAAGGTTAAACATGTGTAATGAGGAGGTCAGAACCTAGCTCCATAGTTTATACTGGGCAGAGAAAACATTTGTTTAGAATAAAGTGGCTTGGACTTCGACAGAATTATTTTTCACTGATGTTAGTTCTGCCTGGTTATATCCTAACACCATCATCATCATGGCAAAAGAGGATGTCGTTTTGAAAGAAACCTCACACATCAGTAATGCACAAACATGGTTACATTACAATAGAGTTTAAAACCATGGTATTGCTATCCCAGGGATTTGTAGACAAAGGTGGAAAAGTATTTAATAATAATTTTACACAATTGGGAGATGTGCATTAAGGACAGCCTTAGCCTGAAATACTGTCCACTATTTATAAGATGAACGCAAAGGGCATCCGCGTTTGAGACACGGTGACCAATGATTTTATGTTAAATCTGTTTAAGCCCCCACGCTCTGACGCTTGTATTATTCATTCTAATTAAATTTGTTAATTTTATTAAATGTGTTGGAAACGTGTAAGCAAAATACAATAAAAATGCATGTTTTATTTTAAATGAAAATTACAATAATTTCTTGTATTGATATTTCTTTATGCGTGATTCATATTTTATTGAAGCTTGTTAAATGGCAGAACAGTTGTTGCATGAACTACACTTTAAAAAAAGGAATGTACATAAAAGGCTGTCGAAGTAATAATACTCTCAAAATCTTGCTCTTCAGTGGTAATGCCACATTCTCTGGACAGACAGGTGGCACAAATGATGTGGAAATCATGGGGTCACTAGTGTGCAGTGCAAATGCCATTATTGTCTAGAACTGCGAACTAAAGCACCTGTTCAGTTACCGACCTTACAGCTTAGACTATGCGTGCACCCAATACGTGCTACTCACGTGTGGAAACTCGAACACCGGCCAATAAAAATGTATGCATATGCAAAAATAGGCAGCCATGAAAAATTTGCTTTGTTAATTTTCTTTTTGACAATTTCGCTCATCGCTATATAATTTTGTCAACCCAATTCAATAAACAACAGCAAAAGGGCGAAAATGTAGTCTATTTCAGGTCGATAGTATTGCTTATGTCCACTATGTCATTTTGCCGTGTAAGGTTTAAATAACGCCACAAACAACAAACTATGAACAAACATATCATAAACGTCGATTTGCAGCGTATGGTTGTCGATTTGTCGGGCTGTCCCCCTTCAAAACAAACCAACATACCAGAACGATATGGAAAATAATCAGCCAACATATACCATAGGCGTAACCAACCAAGTGTGTGTTTGCTCGACTATATGCACGTTAAGATGTATTATTTCCTAATATCAGTATAGGTATACGGACACGGTAAAATAGACACAATAATGAAGAAATAACGATATTTAATCGGTACAATCATGTAAATGCTCTTTATTATTGTCGTATACCATTGACTACTTTAATAAGAAGTATTTGTGCATGCTGTGTATGTTATGCGTTTAGTCGTTTATTTAGTAGCGCCTATTACATTTAATTGACAGCAATTTAAAAAAAAAACATTTGACACAGAAATAAATTTAAAAAAAAGTGCTTAATACTTATTAGCCACGCTCCACAAGAACACTTTACATAAGAACAAAAACATGAAATGGCTTTTGTTATAAGTATCTATCTCATTTTCATACATTGTTTTGTTCCTAGCTCATAAATGTTATTTTAATTAGATAAAGGGAAATTTTCAGACCAGACTATTTAATTTTAACATTCAAGGCTGCCATGTCATTGTTCTTTTTATAGTACAATGGTATTACGCGTGCGCTCTTTAGAGGAATTTTCAACGTTGTGACATCATGGTACTGACATTTCCGAACGTGACGTGGATTCCTTGACATTGAATTCTTACATGTAGCTTGTGTGCGACGCATTCCTTTTTTAGAATAAAATAAAGCTGTGTCCTATGTACTGAAGTTAAATATCTTACAACTGATATTTTTGTAATCTGTATATATCCGGAATAAAACCTTGTATATGAGTGTTATTGTTTATGAATCTTACAAGACGCTGTCTAAAACATTTAGTTTTTTTTATGTTCTATATGACTTTATGTGTGGGTATTTCGCTTCGATCAGGTACGGTATACTGATTGAAATTAATACTTTGCATTAATGCCAACACGAATACTTGATAAATGAAATTCAATACTGTTTTGAAAAAAAACCGTTACGTTGTTGAAGGCACTTGTTAGGGCTGAATGTGTGATTACATTTTACAATAATATTAACCGTCATGTAAACAGCCATAAACCTGAAAAATAAATTCAAATGCGCAGTTAACGGATATTTTAGAAAACAATCAAACCTGTGTAAATTTAAAGTACATTATCAGCATGATAACTTTTTGTAATTATGTTTATGTTGTTTCATTTCATTAAAATCATAAGTGAACTAAAGGATATTTGTTGGGTTTGTTGAAATATCGATTTTATTACATTTTGTTTAAGGGAAGTTTATCCGTAGTTTTTATAAACATTCAAAGCAGAGTAGTCTTCTTTGTACATATTTGGGGTCAACTATGGGAAACTAAAGGTATCTATTATTCCTGCCAAACAATAAAAACTTTCGACTATTGTCACTGTTGTTTGTCCTTTTTGATTTTTCTCTATAATCCATCGGAAAGCAGAAAATAAAAATTAATATGTCGATTTCGAAAGTTATCATGAATAATAATTGTCTAAAACGACCCAAATACAAAACTGTGAACGCTCAAATTCAAAACAGAACAACCGTATTCGGATTACGATGGACAACGTTACCACATTATATATTAAAATATACAAAATAATATATGAAATAAAGGTAAAAAACGCTCTTTCGTATAAAATTTACTCAATTGTTTGATTATACGAATTGTGCATATTTGATTTTACATTTGTACACAAGCAAGAACACGTGTAAATGGATATTATAAAAAGTGAATGTTTTATACAAAACGTCCATTACACGTCAGCGGCACTTGTCGCTTGCACGCGGCATCCTCACACTATGGCCTATAAGAGATCGGGTGCATCAGATGGCAGTCTGTAATGCGGACAGCTTTGTAACTGCAAATGAGCGATCCAATAATCTCAATATCGTTTGTACCTGCGTCCCGTATTGTAAATGTGGAGTTACCGCTGAAAAATGAATCAGAATAAGTGTTCTTAGATTGAAGCAAATGCAACTATCCCGATTGTTCGGTTACGTACTATTTCGGCAACGAGCTTCCTGTGTATTGCGTTACATAATTTAATCATAACACATGCACGCATATTTACCTTACTAATTTCATAAGGCTCGGCAAACCTCTTCATAAATTGAGGAATGTAAACAAGTTGTTTCTTCATTAACATGTTTTATTTGACAAATGAACCGACCAATGCGTATATGCAATTCCGAACCATTTACTAAGAATACCTTCTATAATAGTTACGTGATTTACAGTTTCTGATTTATCTAAGAATTCATCGAGAGCGGACTAGCGGGGTGAGATATCGTTTGTATATATTTTCTCTCGTGTAGGTTTCAAGTTCGAAATGCTTGGATGACGGTTGTGTTGGTCTGTAAACGTTTTGAAAAAAATGCGTAGGTTTCAATCTATTTTAAATCGTCAGTGTGCTAAATTGAATTGATATTTATGAGCACCATCACTCACTTGTATCACATAATTCTACAGGCTGATTCCGTTGTTCAAAGTGACAATTCATCAGAACACGAAACCCGTTTATCCTTATCAAAACCGTTTTAGTGCATTTATACATCTTCAAGCCTGATATCTAAAATAAAAAACGCATTTTTGCATTCTGCAGTTTATCTGATAACTTGTTCAAGTGAAGCATTTGAATTTAACCAGATGTAGCTTTTGTATTCATTGAAATATAACGTTCACGTTATATCAAGTAATAACAAGTGGTCTTAAACATATCACCACCATGTGAAGGAGCCGCTTTCAAGACGGCAAGTTGTGTACTGGCTCAAAAGAATCAGAATCAAAGTAGTATTCGAAAATCCTGCCCTTACATACCAAGAGCTTTTATCACCCAAGATCAGTTGGAAAAATCTAAATTAATAAATATAACGATGGCATTTGAACATATATATATATATATATATATATATATATATATATATATATATATATATATATATATATATATATATATATATATATATATATATATATTTATATATATACTCATACTAGGTAAAATATTGGGTCTCCAACTGAAAAATAGCGTGTTTAATGCGAATTACCTTTAATAACCTATGTATACTTCAAAACTTAATATATCTAGTTATTTCACAGACAAATAAAGTTTGTATTTTTTTACCTTAAACCTCATATCCGGGTCCCCATGACCCAATTATTTTTTTATATATATATACTCTATGCTACTTGATACCGACATACCGGGTCACTGAGATAGTGTCACTTGAAATACGAAACATTGATTTCTAAAAAATGAGTTGGCCTTGAGCATAGTTATATGTTGCGACACACGCATTAGAATTGTGGTTAAGATCTGCTAGACCTCAAACGTGATTAATTAAATCCTCACGATCAGATTTGTTTTTTATTTGTGTGGCCTATGCATGAATCGCTCTTCCTGGTTGCCTTGCATAATACATTTTATTTCATTTTGAGTAAAATTCATTTTACAGAGGGATCGACACAAGGGTGAACTAAATATGTGTTTAATGTTCTTTTAATATTTTTGAAATTTTTGCATTATTTGACTACGTATCGTGTCATTTTCTCATGTAGCGTGATTTTGTAGTAGCCGGAACTTTTAAAAGCACGGAGTCCTTGGTAAAACAATTGAGATAACGAAGGATAGAATCATCCTTAATGAAATCATTGACTTTTATTACAGTGGTGTCCGTGTGATGCAAGCAGCTTTAATGAAACAGTTGTCGCTGTAACAGTTTCATTGCAAAGATACGTAAATGTAAAGCAGTTGCGGATCGTTAATGGTAAATAGATATGACAACCAAAAACGATACATTAATAGGATTAATAAATTAAAATAAAAAATAGAAGTCAAACGAATATTGAAGCTTTATAACAATATATATTAACTTGTTGTGTTTCAAACTGACGTGATGAAACCCTGGCGTTACACGATTATAGTGTGTTTTCATGATAGCTTCGAAAAGGATTTCAAAGATAATGACGAAGACACGCAGAGATTCCTAGTACAAAAAGATTTCCGCTATTAAGACTATCTCGAACACTTTAAAATCATGCAGTTTTATAATATTTTATGGTCCCAAAGTATAAAATAAAGAACAGAAAACTTAATACCAAGCTGAAAGTGGCGAAACTTTACTGTAGTTTTATGTGCCTTCGTGGCAAATGATTTAGTCATCGATATTCGGTCCACTTCCTCATGTCCAACAGATAGGTATTCATTTCGTGCTTTGACTTGTTCTGAAGATTTTAGAGGAAAATGTAAAATTTTATATGTCATAAATATCGAATAGGGACTTGTAAAACCGGTCCTTTAAAGGGGCCTTTTCACAGATGTTGGCATCTTTTAACTTATTCATTAAATGCTTTATATTGATAAATGTAAACATTGGATCGTAAAAGCTCCAGTAAAAAAATCAAGAATAAAATTAAAAAAAGGAAAAGAACATTTCCCGGAGCAGGTTTCGAACCAGTGACCCCTGGAGTTCTGCCAGAGTCCTGAAGTAAAAACGCTTTAGCCTACTGAGCTATTCCGCCGATTACACATACTTGACGTATTTTATACCTTATATAAGCAATCTTCGTAGTTTCACAAAATTTAACGACAAAAACAGAACTCTCCAAATTATTCAATCGTTTCGCGTTGCAACGCTTTATAATTTTTAGGTTTTAAAATCGTCAAAAGATGCATATAATGGCTATATTAGACCATGGTAAATGTTCAGTATTACTGTTTCCTTACAAATATCATAACTAAAACGAAAATGTGCGAATCTGAAACAACTTTTTTCAATTTTGTCAATTTACCAAAGCGTGAAAAGATCCCTTTAAATTGCATGATTGTTTCGTAAGAATGGACGTGTACAAATGCTTTTAATGAGTTAAAAGGAAGGTATTTTGATAACAAATCCTGTTTTTGTCCTATAACCAAAAACTACCATTGAATGTGATACATAACCAATCAAAGTATCTAATAACAGACGGAGGAAAAGATTTGAGTATAGCCTATACCAATTGCGACTGGGTATAATACATAAAAACCTCCAATAACTAAAGGCAGTGGCTGTCGTAAGGCCCCGTACGGCTAGACAAGAGGCTAGCCGTACGGCCCCGTACGGTTAGACAATAGGCTTATAAAGTATAGAATTGTCATTCAGTGATGTTAATCAGTAATATGCAGCAAAGACAAATTAGCGCCCGAGCCGATTGATATTACGTACATATTTTCTACATTGACTTAAGCATTCGTCTGTTTAGTAAGCGTCCTTCTGCCGTATAAATAGATATGGTTGCAGGAATTATCAAAACGCTGAAGGCACTGTAGGTGTTCGCTGTTGTATAAGTTTAGACGCAACTCAGTTTCAAAAATTATGTTATAGCTTTTTATATTGCAAGTTTTAAATGAACACAACCCATTCAAAATTATAAAGAGTGTGTATTAAAGCACATGTCCAGATGTGTGTTTTTTTAATCATCAATAACAAATATAATTTAAGCTTCATTTTTGGAAAACAGGGCTTAATGCTAATGCATAAATTTTCATCCCAGTACAAGGGACTCTCTTTAAACGAAAAACAATATAAATTTCGTCCTTGATTCTTGTGTTTGCATTGCACAGGGTAATCCGTATGCACAGGCTAATCTTATTTGACAAGCATTAAGCCCCGTTTTCCCTGAAAGCAGCCAATATGTACCGATTCCCAATGATAAACACTAGACTGGCTAATCTCGTCTTACAAGCTGTTAAACACTATTACTCATATACACCAACTGCAGTGCACCAGTGAGTCGTGGACTATAAATAGGCAAATGTGGTGGTTATCTTTCCTAGCAGACGCTAATAGCATATGTCGTCTGCTGCAACAGGCAGTGGTTGTCTTTCCATTGCGTAGTTAAGGCTTCTTGGCGCATACTGATTTACAAAATATGCTCTGTAACATTAGCGTGAGCTAACGCTCACACACAAAAATGAACCGTTAAACTAAATTTAGATTCCCATCGTGCATGCAATATTTATATGCTGGCAAATTCGACTGTACATACATTTTCGATTTCAGAATTAAATATCTGGCTTATTTCGCATATTTCGACATTTTAGTTTATATTGAAATATATGTTTAATAAGTTTTTTACACATTTTATATGAATTTTAATAAATATTTGACATAATCGTATAATCTCGCTTTAAAATTTCTTTATCTTTTACGGCTTCCTTTCATGAAATAGGGTTGCTTATTTGATTCTTTAATTAGTCGACGTTCCTAAGTAAGGTGTGAAAACACTTTTGATGAGTTGCGTTATCGATATTATGAAATTCAATGACGACAGCCGTCAAAGTTAGGTCCTAGAAATCGACTCACAAAAATGATTTACATCGGTTTTTAATTTGATTCTTTAATAAGTCGACTTTCCTATGTAAGGCGTGAAAACTGTTTTTAATTAGTTGCGGCATCGATATTATGAAATTCAATGACGGCAACCGTCAAAGGTACATCTCAGAAATTGAGTTACACAAATAATTTAATTATCGTTTAGACAATTGATAAATATATGGTTTCATACAAGCAATATATCAGTACACTCAAAATGGTCGTGTCTTTAACTTAGACATCTCCATAGGAAAGGCTTAACGTACAAAGCCGTTGGCTAAACTATATTCTAGCCACTGCCATAACTAAAATTATTGCTGTCAAATGTATAGTTATTTAATTTTCATTTTGCAAATGTCTCTAAAAATATTTAAATTTGCCTTATCATGGAATTGTCGTTTATTCATATAACACATGACACAATATTATAACAACAAGATAATATATGTTGAAATTGTCCGACCCTTGTCAGCCATTTTATTATGAAACTAATACATCTTTCGAATAAAACAATAACACACTAAATACTTTTGAAATAAAACATAAAACATGAAGTTACAGTAAAACTGCGAGAGCTCGAGATAGAAGTGTATATGGAGTTGGACTGAACAAAGCCCACTCTATACATTATACATATTATGGAAAGTTATAAAGCAATCCTGCATAATAATGTAACATTGTTCCATAGGTGGGTGGCGGGAATGGTATGCGGAAATAAAACTTCTCTGAAAATTTGCATGCAATGTCGCTTGTTTGTTGACCGAAAGTGATTATCAACCCCAAGTGGATGCGACAAAAAGGAACAAGTTAAATCAATTACCGGAAAGATAACTGATGGATAGAACATGTGAAAACGAGCAAATATAAACAACTTTATACCCTTTCATTATATGAATTATGGTTTTATATTTGCTCTATCATGGAAGTGTCGTTGGACTGAACAAAGTCCACACCACTAGTCCAACCAAACTGCCAAGATAGAGCGAAACTGACATAAATATGTAATACAGGTAGCCGATGTTAAAAATTGACAATAAAAAATTTGGATAATAAAATGAAAGCCTTACAAAATCATTAACATATCTTCATGTTATCATGTAATAGACACACCGAAATGCACATTGCTGAGAATGAAGACATAAAAAATATACATTAATGTGAAAGTATTTACAACATAACATAATGCCGGATGGGCAATAATGCAAACAGTAAAAGGCTAGTAATGAGATATAACATTAACAAAGCCAGCAGAATAAAATATGTACATATCGCTTCAAAAGATGATTATTTGATACACCTCAATGTTGAATTCCTCCTATGAATTATTGAAGTTAAAACAGTTGGTTTTCAATCAAACACATAATAAGCAACTATTAATACTTAATACATAATATAAAGCAAACAAGAAACATGTAGAAGTATATACATTGACCAATACCTTTGTATATGTAATCACATGATATTTGGTGCCAACTTGTAACATAATTGAATGAATGATTGTGTAATGCTCAATAGAGGTATTATATGAGAGATAACGGGTGACAGATCCATGACAAACATATTGGAGATAGTAGTAACAATCAATCACAAGTTACTACACATACACAAATAAGAAGTATCAGCTAAACACACCCCAATGTCTGTAAGTTGCAGTACGAACTAAATGATTATCATGAAAATAAAAACTGATATAACAAAAATTACAAAAAAATAATTACATACACAAAAATAGACTGAACCCACAAACAAACCCCATATTTACTCAGAACAATGTCTGAATTGACATAAATGTGGACAAAAAACATGCATTACCCTGGATTTGACGCACAGACCTTTTGATTGCAAACAATAGTCTTACTTACTTAGACATTTCTGTTAAATACAAGTTGCCACCAAAATACATTTTTAAATCAGATATGCAATGGCATGTCCTTACCAAATTGTACTAGAACTGTTTTCACTTCAAGTTTGCAAACAGCCTTAAAATATAAACTAAACTTTAGAAAGAATCTTAAATGAGATAAAAGTGCAATTACAAAATCAAAGTCTTTTATTTTGAAAACCAATATACAGAATTAAAACATATACAAATTATATTCAATCTTCATTACACTGATTGACACCATTAAAACATTTTTAAATCATGCGCTATGCATAAAATACAAATCTTGATATCTCAAAAACTTATCCACAATATTGAAATATATTAATAATCATACAATCTGCATCATAGTTAAAGCTCAATATTTTATTAAACTGATTGACAAAACTGAAACATATTACAAATCATTTAATCTACAATATATAAATATATATATATATATATAACTTCATATTTCAAAATTCAACTGACAGTATTGACACATATTTAGAATCGTACAAAGATGAAGCTTCACATGTAAACTTGAAATGAGTCCAAAGGACACGGACTCTAGTGAAACACTGGTAAGGCACAAACAAGGCAGTTAACAACAAGAGCTGTGTTCGTGAAACACAATGTCCCCTACTGCGCCGCTTTGAAGCCATATATTCGACCTTTGACATTGAAGGATGACCTTGACCTTTCACCACTCAAAATGTGCAGCTCCATGAGATACGCATGCTTGTCAAATATCAAGTTGCTATCTTCAATATTACAAAATTTGACCTTTGGCCTTGAAGGATGACCTTGACCTAACGTTACTCAAAATGTGCAGCTCCATGAGATAGGCATGAATGCCAAATATCTAGTTGCTGTCTTCAATATTATAAAAGTTGACCTTATGACCTTAACCTTGAAGGATCACCTTGACCTTTCACCACTCAAAATGTGCAGCTCCATTAGATACACATGCATGCCAAATATCAAGTTGCTATCTTCAATATTGCAAAAGTTATGGGCAATGTTTAAGTTTTCCGACAGAAGGACGTACAGACTGACAAACAAACAGACGGACGGTTCAAAAACTCTATGCCTCCCTTCGGGGGCATAGAAAAAGTGAGGGCGAATGTTAAAGTTTTCGGACGGACGGACAGATGCCATATATTTGACCTTTGACCTTGAAGGATGACCTTGACCTTTCACCTTTCAAAATGTGCAGAACCATGAGATATGCATGCGTGCCAAATATCTAGTTGCTATCTTCAATATTGCAAACTTTCACCTTGAAGGATGATCTTGTCCTTGCACCATTCAAAATGTGCAGCCCCATAAGATATGTATGAATGCCAAGTATCACGTTTCTATCTTCAATTTTGCATAATTTGACCTTTGACCTTGATCTTTCGCCACTCAAAATGTGCAGCTCCATGAGATACACATGCATGCCAAATATCAAGTTTCTATCTTCAATATTGAAAAAGTTATGGTCAATTTTAAAGTTTTCGGACGAAAGGACAGACGCCATATATTTGACCTTGAAAGATGACATTGACCGTCACCTTTCAACACTCATGTGCAGCTTCATGAGATGAACATTTATGCTAAATATCAAGTTGCTATGTTCAATATTGAAAAAGTTATGGCCATGAAAGTTTTCGGACAGACGGACGGAATGACTGATGGACAGTTCAACTGCTATATGCCACCCTACCAGGGGAAAACAAACTCCACAGTTCAACACTTCTTTTGAGCTTTTTGTTTGTCCCGAATTATGTTGTGGACTCGTGTCCTTACCTGGGCCACTGTTCTTCCTGTAAGTATTTTGAGAGACTGCATAATTTTTGACCCAGCTGGCATTTTCTTTGTTCTTATTTCGTCCCTAAAAAGTCCATGAAACTATTATTCTCCTCGCTAGTCCAATTCGCTTCATTCATTTTCTTGCGGTCGCTAAAACAAGAATAGATATAAAAAATAAAATATCAATAAGTATCATGTGAACCATGGTTTTGCATAATCAATGCGATATAAAGACAGAAACATTGATATTTATGCTCTCAGCCATGTATTTCTTGAGCCATATAATTATCGAGAGCTTTTTAATGATTATTTTCTACAAATAAGGTAAAGCACTGCGACAGTCTCATGAAATTCCCACCAGTGGTGAAGAAGTTGCATTTATGAACAGATTTTCTATAAAAACCAACAGAAATGTAAGTATCAAAAAGCATAACCTGTGAATGGGACATGTTATAGCAAATTGCTGCCTTCATGCACAACTACACATAAGGTCACGCATTGTGGCCAATACAGAAAAAATAGATAATTTTATCATTGTCCATTTACTTGAAAACACAAATGTTTGCATTTATTTTATGTTTATTGACTTACCCATACAAGGACCCTCTGATTCTGGAAGTTCCTGGTAATTTATGTCTGTATATATGGACCTCTGTGATTTTTTTACATATAATGACAGTACAATCATCCATCTCAAATGTACAATCTGATTCCAACAAAAGGCCAAAGTTGTTAATGCCTGCTTAAGCAGCTAACTAATGTGTTCAGTGACTGTGTAAGCCCTTTATTTTGTTGAATTTAATACTTAATTGATCCATGCACACAAAGTATCAACATAACAAGTCATAACATGATTGAATATTGTAGAGCAAGATAGTTTTACTGATAAAAATGCACAAAACCTGAACATGTTAGGGCGTAAAATGAACTAACTGAAACAGTTTTAACACCATTTTATAACGATTTTTCACACATATATGGCCTGACTGTTCACAGAACTATCATTTCTGGGAAGAACAAGTAATAAACATCAACTTCCATAGCAAACTGCCTACTTTGTACTTTACAAGTACTTTTTCAAGCACATTGTTGTAACCCTGTAGATCACAGAGGAGGTCATCTAGAGCATAACAATTGACTTGGACTACAAATTTACTTTAATACAGTCATGACATATGACTCAGTCACATTATGATGGAAAATGCAGAGAAATCAGTCTCCACATTTATTTCATACCTTGAGGATTCGGCCGCTCCAATTTATGACTCAGAATGTCTGGTTCTTTTTCTTCAGTGACATCAGTTGACATGGACTCTAGAAGTACCGGATCGAAACCTGTAGATTCAATATGATCAGCACAGTTAACACTAGCCTTTTGTATCTTGAGAGGCCCTGACTCGTGTATAGATTCTAGACTGTGGGTGTCTTCAACAGAAGCCTCAATGCCTGTTAACATATAAAGTCAACTGTTTGGTCTTGTGTGTCTATTATCAATTGGTGGGTCTTGCCGAAATCTATAGAAAATATATATTAGCTTGGACAACAGACAGTTTTGCTGTTATGTATTTATATAAAAATATAGTCAACAGTTGGGCCTTGTCATTATTTTTCATTGGTGGGTCTTACTAAAATCTACAGAAAAGTATATTGGATATTATAACTGCAGTTTTGCTGATGTGTATATTATTAGTTATAAAGTTTTTGGACGGTGTACATTGGTTCCTCTACCCTTACAGTGCACATGTGATCCCGAGGTGTTTGCTGATGGAATATATGTGCTCTGGAGGGGTAGAGTTTAAAGAGTTTAAATGTATACCGTGAGGATTTGTCTTTTTTATGAATACAATTTTCAAGATCTCATTGATACAATACAACTCCCTAAAAAGCTCCATTTTCTGATGCTGATCTATAAGTGGGTCATGGTAAATATATATAATAGTAAAATACAACGTTTTACTTCATTGGGCTTTGGTCAATAAATAATTACATGTATACCTTGAGGATTTGGCTGCCTCAATTCATGGCTCAGACTGGCTGGTTCTTTATCTTCAGTGGCATCAGTTGACATGGACTCTAGAATTACCGGAGTGAAACCTGTTGATTCCATATGATCAGCACAGTCAAAACTGGCTTGTTGTATCATGAGAGGGTCTGACTCCTGTATAGATTCTGGACTGTGGGTGTCTTCAACAGAAGCCTCAATGCCTGTAAACATATAAAGTCAACAGTTTGGTCGTTCACACATCATTTAACACATATTCCATTTAATTTTGTCAATACATGAAATACCTATAGGTTTGCCTTACTAAAATCGTTTCAAAACAGGTAAATTTACAAAGGTTTTATTTAAATTCATACCTTGAGGATTTAGCTGCCTCAATGCATTGCTCAGACTGGCTGGTTCTTCATCTTTAGTTGCGTCAGTTGACATGGATTCTAGAAGTACCGGAAAGAAACCTGTCCATTACATAAGATCAGCACAGTCAACACTGGCCTGTTGTATCATGAGAGGCTCTGACTCCTGTATAGATTCTGGACTGTGGGTGTCTTCAACAGTAGCCTCAATGTCTGTTAACATATAAAGTCAACAGTTGGGTCTCGTATGTCTTTAATCCATTGCTGGGTCCTGCTGAAATCTATAGAAAATATATGTTTGCTAGGAGAATGGATGGTTTTGCTGTTATAAATATATATAGTCAACAGTTGGGCCTTGTCATTATTTTCGATTGGTGGGTCTTACTGAAATTTTCAGAAAAGTATATTGGATATTACAACTGCAGTTTAACTGTTATGTATATTATAAGTTAAAAAAAAAATACGGTGTATATTGGTTCCTCTACCCCGACAGTGCACATATGACCCCCGAGGTGTTAACCTAGGGGTTATATATGCACTGGGAGGGTCGGTTAAACGAGTTTAAATGTATACCTTGAGGATTTGGCTTCATTAGGAACACAATTTTTAAAACCTCACTTGTTACAATACACCTCCCAAAAATAAGAGACCCATTTTGATGCTGATCTATAAATGGGTCATAGTAAATATATATAATAGTAAAATTCAATTTTTTACTTCATTTGGCTTTGATCATTAAACAATTACATTTATCCCTTGAGGATTCGGCTTCCTCAATTTATGACTCAGACTGGTTAGTTCTTCATCTTCAGTGGCATCAGTTGACATGCTTTCTAGAAGCTCCGGAGTGAAACCTGGAGATACCATATGGTCAGCACAGTCAACACTGGCCTGTTGTATCATGAGAGGCTCTGACTCCTGTAAAGATTCTAGACTGTGGGTGTCTTCACCAGAAGCCACAATGCCTGTAAACATATAAAGTCAACAGTTGGGTCTTTAACACATCATTTAACACATCTTCAATTTAATCTTGTTAATAAATCAATTACCTATAGGTGTGTCTTACTTAAATCTTTTCTAAACAGATAAACTTACTCATGTTTTATTTAAATTCATACCTTGAGGATTTGGCTGCCTCAATCCATTGCTCAGACTGGCTGGTTCTTCATCTTCAGTGGCATCAGTTGACATGGACTCTAGAAGTACGGTAATGCAACCTGTAGATTCAATATGATCAGCACCGGCCTGTTGTATGGTGAGCGGCTCTGACTCCTGTATAGATTCTGGACTGTGGGTGTCTTCAACAGAAGCCTCAATGCCTGTAAACATATAAAGTCAACAGTTGGGTCTTGTGTGTCTATTATCAATTTGCGGGTCTTGCTGTAATCTATAGAAAATATATATTGGCTTGGACAACAGAAGGTTCAGTAAAAGGGACCTTATGGGTGTGACAAGATTATATTGAGTTTTTAAAATGTTCTTAAAGTTTGTTCTTTTCCTACTCAGATCATGTATATGTTTTATATGATCAAATGAAAACTTGTTCAACAATATAATTTTCAAAGAGATGCGGTGTGGTCTCTAAAAACGCTTTTATATCAATGCATCTATTTAGACGGTATCATTTTGCAAGAATTTGTGTTTGTTGTTTATTCCTACACATGTAATATGGCCAATTTGTATTATATCACGTTCTTAAATAAATGAATTACATGTAGCATTGTGATTACATTTCTGTGATATTTGTCCGTACGACGTAATCTAAAATATTTTTTAAACGTCGCAAAATAATGCACGTTCACCCATAAGGTCCCTTTTTCTGAAACGTGCCGCATATATATAAATATATAGTTAACTGTTGGACCTTGTTATTATTATCCATTGGTGGGTCTTACTTAAATCTACAGAAAAGTATATTAGACAAATACAACTGCAGTTTTGCTGTTATGTATATTATAAGTTATAAAGTGTTTTTTTTTTGACAGTGTATATTGGTTCCTCTACCCCGACAGTGCACATACTACCAAAAAGAATTTGCCGAGGCGTTATATGTGCACTTGAGGGGAAGAGGAAACCATATAAACCGTGAAAAAAACTTTTCACACTTGTATAATACTTCAAATTCTTTAAAACGGCCAAAAATCCTTCATTTAACGGACACAAATCCCTTTTTTCCATTCAAGCTGTAAAATTCAATACCCCCATGCTGCAACCTTTAAAATTGATTAGCAATAGAAGGGTGCAGTTTTTTTACGTATGGATTATACATGTATAAACATGTATAACAACGGCAAATGCATTGCTGCAAAAGATTTGAATGTCTGTGAATGTCTTTTAACTCAAGACAAAGCCTTACAAAGTCAAAGATCAACATTGTTGCCGATTTAGTTTTGCAAAATAATTTTATTCTATGTCAATATTTATTTCAATAATGTATACTTCCTTCTATTTGTTGTTTGCGTCTGCTACACGCTTGATTTTTGACAGTTATGCAAGCGTTTTGTGATACCGATTAAACTGGAGAAAAATTATTAAAATTAATATAACAGCATGTCTTGAATATTGTACTTTATTGAAATTATTTTGCACGTTATTTTGGGTCAAATAAGATACTGATCACGTTATATATTGCAATAATGAGTCTGTAAATGATAAACTAACAAGAAATGTGTTTGTCAGAAACACTATGTCCCCTTCTGCGCCACTTTGATTTCTTTTTGTTGACCTTTGACATTGAAGGATGACCTTGACCTTTCTCCACTCAAAATGTGCAGCTCCATGAGGTACACATGCATTCTTTTTTTTACCTTTGACCTTGAAGGATGACCTTGACCTTTCACCACTTAACATGTGCAGCTTCATAAGATACACATGCATGTCAATATCAAATTGCTATCTTCAATATTGCAAAAGTTATGGCAAATGTTAAAGTTGGAGCAAACAAACACACAAACCAACCAACCAACCAGCAGACAGGGCAAAAACAATATGTCCCCCACTATAAATGATGGGGGACATAAAAATGGATATGGTACATGCCATATAAAGAAGGCATAGTATTCCCAACCAATCAGCATCGACCTCGCTCATGTAGTATATGACTTATTTTGCGGGGCTACCTGAGGGGAGACATTGTATGAGGCATATATACGGATCTGTATATCAACCTCTTTAACTAATCAAATAGCAGCAAATTTATTTTAAGTATTATAAATATATCAATACATGTAAATAGTCAACAGTTGGGTCTTTACTATCCATTGAATTCTACAGAAAAAGTATATTGGATAGGACTACAGCAGTTTTGCTGTTATATATGTACATATGTAGTCAACAGTTGGGTCTTGTCATTATTATCCATTGGTGGGTCTTTCTGAAATCTACAGAAAATGTATATTGGATAGGACAACAGCAGTTTTGTTGTTATGTATATATATATATAAATACATTTTGTATAATGTTAGGTCTTGACATTTTTATCCTTAAGTGTATCATTTTTTAAATATATAGTTTAAAGTAGGGTATTGTCTTTTTTTCCAGTAGATGATCATAGTAAGAACCACATAGGGCATTCTGTCAAAAATGACTAAGTAATTGAATGTTTTTACAATACACCTCCATAATACATGTATATACTCTATGCGACCTGTGACTTTTGCATACATCTTGCTTCACCACGATCTATGCAACGTGACAAATCGCGGTGATTCCAAGCGACCTGAAAATTTGAGTGATGTCTCGGCGATTCCACAGTGTATGTCGCAATCAGCGCGAACCTCCGTGATTCACTTTTTTTCGCAATTTGCGTCGACGGTTTCACTTACATGTAACATAAACACTAACATTATACATTGCAATAAAGCTTCAAACTAGGATACATTGTAAACAACTGAATTTATAAATATTCGGCCCATTGAGAATTGGCAAAAAATGACTTTGCAAACTGGAAATCTAAAATTGGAAATTCGGCAATCCAGTGCAAAGATGGCGCTGATCACAGCTTCATTGCTTTATCCGTCCGTTTATCCCATTTTAATAGCTTTGAATTAAGTAAAACGACCTTCGACAGCTAATTGGTGTTTATCTGTTGTCATGTCAATAAAGGTGTGAAAAACTCGCGAGTCAGTGTTTATTACGTGTATTCCCTATCAGAGCAGTACTTGTTAGAAAAATAAATGAAATAATCCATGCGATTTATTTACATGCTTACGCAGTGTAATTGTTACAGATATAATTCTTCCAGGACAAAATGATATTTTACAATTCGATTTCATAGAACCAATGTTGTACATTTTAAGCTCATCTGAGCATCTGAGCTGTTAGGATACCGAGTTTACCGTCTTGCGTCAACAGTTTGCTTCAAACCACTTGTCCTCCTTTGATAAAACTTCAGAGAAACGACCGTTGGCAGGGTTGGTTTTTTTTTTGTAGGGATTCTGGGGCAGTAAATGGCCACACTCCAAATGGAAAAGTAGAAAAAGTACATTTTTTTTCCCAAATGGGACCTACAAATTCCAAATTGAAGGTTTCCATTTTTTTTCCAGATCTCAACATTTATGTTGAACATTAGTAAATAAAACATTCAAAACACTCAATTTTGGAGCATTTGTGAGCACAACACCACTAATTTCCCAATGTTAGTCAAAACTCTGTGATTTTTCAAATCCAAAAGAACCCGGCCCTGATCCAAAATGGTGAAAAAAACACTGCTTGGTGGCCCTCTACTACAATAGCTTAAATGGTTTTGTTTGGAAGAATAAGTAGGTCACATGACCCCAAAAAGGCTTTGAAATTGTAATATTTAAAAATCTTGTCATTAACCATAAGGCCTACATGTACAGCTTGTATATTTGGTATTAATTATCATCTTACGCTTCTCTACAAAAGTTGCTTAAATTATTCCCCTGTTAAACTTAAATGTGGGAATTCTCTTAATAACTTCTTCTCCTGAGCCATTTGACCAATGTTGATGAAACTTCACAGAAGTCATAACTGGGTGACCCTCTTCCAAAATATCTATAGGTTCCGCTCGGATGAATAAGTAGGTCATGACGCCCCATATGGTTTGTGAAATTGCAATCTTTAAAAATCTTATTAATACAGAGTAAAAAAGACTGGTTCATCAGATAACCAATATAGAGCCATTACTGTGATTTTTTTCCCAAAATTACCGCCGATATTTGGCTGCTTCCCATAGCGAAAATCAACATTTTTTTCCAAAAATCTGACATTAATTTCACAGAAAAGGAAATATTTTCACAATAAACCCATAAAGATTGTAATGTTATTCAGCGATAATGTCGTAGAACGACTACCAATCATGCTTGTCGCCGAACAACAACTAACTTACGTATTGGTTTGCGAATGTAGCCAAATATATATGATTTTACGTTGCTATCGACACATCTATATATTGCGGAGGATACTGGCAGTAGTCAATGTATAGTGATTGAGCATGCCTGTATTTACGTCATCGTCCAAGATGGCGGCAAGCAGAAAACAAATTACGATGAACAACAAAATGATAAATAACATTCGAATTAACAACGGATATCATATGGTTATAAGAAAAAATTTTTAATGCGTGTGTCAATTAACGCTTAAGACTAATTTCGAGATTAAAACAACACATATCTAGTAGACATCTGCACAATGAATGTGTGTCACTGAAACCAGTGTTAGAAAATTGCAGTTCAGTCTACTAGCAATATCTTTTAATTATATGGGTCTCAAAAAAAGTGTAAACATGTGTACTTGTAATAAAGGGCAAGGCCCAACAATGTTCATTACTTATATGGATACCTAAAGTGTGAATTATACATTTAATGTTATTTAAATTATAAGGGACCCTAGAATATCAACTTGTTTATTTTATGTTGGACCCAACGATGCTTCTTACTTATTTGGGACGCAACAATGTTTCTAATATAAGATCAAACAATATTTCTTACAATACTTTTTATATATGGGACCCAACAATGTTTCTTATATGGGGCCCAACTATACTTCTTATATAGGACCCAACAATATTTCTTATATAATATGGTACCTGGCAATATTTCTTGCAATACTTCTTAAATACGGGACCCAACAATGTTTCTTATACGGGACCCAACAATACTTCTTGAAACTTGAAACTTGAGCATTTGATTGAACGCCTATTTCTACGAATAAACATATTCAATGGCGTTGTACAATAGAAATAAAAACAAAAATTAAACACAAATAAAAAACATACAGTAATATGGAGTGACACAGAAACCGATTCTTAAAAAGCGAGCGAGGCAATCCTCTTCACAAGTTAAAAAAAACGAACAACAGTGCAACGTATCAAACACGTCTATACAAAACATTTATCAAAGGTACATCACGTATTACCTTTAAAATAATGAAAAAAGCCGTCGAAAAAAGAATGTCTTAAGTTTTTTTTGAAAGTGTCTATTGAAGTACATTGTCTTAAACTCAAAGGTATGTTGTTCCATAGTTTTGGACCCACAGTTCCAAAGCTTCTATCACGGAATGCTCTTTTCTTGTTGAACGGTACATTTAAACAGCCTATTGATGATGCTGATGATCTAAGATTACGTTTAGAAATCGGAGTGGATAGAAGTTTGGTCAAGTAGGCAGGAGCATTACCAATTAAACAGTTAAACATGTATGTACGAATTTTGAATTCTATTCTAGTTTTGATTGGCAGCCAGTGCAGGTCGTGAAGTGATTGTTTTGAACTGTCATTCTTTCTACGGCTTAAAACCAATTTTGCGCACATATTTTGAACACGCTGTAATTTTTCCAATTCACACTGGGAGATGCCGTACAAAATAACGTTACAGTAGTCCAAATGTGAAATGACTAAAGAAAGAACTAGTGTTTCTGTAGCGTCTTGCGTTAAGAATTTACGAATGTTATTTTTATTTTAAAATAATTCAACATTGCACATCTACACTTTCTCTTATTTTCATCCAGATAAGCGCCCAGATATCTGATGCTACTTTGACGCTTGATTTTGTCACCACATACATCAATGTCCCGAGTGTTACACTTATTTAATTGAGGGCGACTTCCAAACACTATGTATTCAGTTTTTGAAGCGTTCATTTTGAGTTTATTACTGTTCATCCAGTTGTTTATTTCTTGTGCACAATCTTTGAGTTCGTTGATGGCTTCATTTTCTTCCGATAGAATCGGTTTGAAACGCTTGCTGGCAGTATGGTCATCTGCAAAGCCATAGACAGAGATGGAAGGGTGTACTATGTCAAAAATTGTTCCTGCATATGTGAGGTAAAGCCAAGGACCCAAACAACTTCCTTGTGGGACACTGCATTTTAACTCACGTGGTTTTGGCATGCATCCGTTCACAATTACACAACAACTTCGCGGCCGCAAGTATGAGTACATCCAGTCCAGCGCCGCACCACACACGCCATATTGACTTTTCAAGACATCTTAGAGTGTGTCATGATCTACGGTGTCGAAAGCAGCACTAAGGTCTAGTGCAATGAGTGCTGTTACCTCTTGGTTTTCCATTGCAGCTAGGAGATCGTTAACAAGTCTTAGTAATGCCGACTCACAAGAGTGATATTGTCTGTAAGCAGATTGGTTCTTTGGGAGATCATTTTCACTAGAATGTTTGTTTAATCTATAGAGTGCTGATTTTTCAATTACTTTTGACAAAAATGCCAAATTACTCACTGTCTGTAATTTGAAAAGGTCAATTCAAGGCCGGCTTTTTTAACAGAGGTCGCACTACCGCTTGTTTCCACTTCACAAGGAATATTTCTTGTGCCAAAGAAAGGTTTACTAATTTAGAAATGGTTGGAAGAAGCTAATTTAAAACAACGTTAACACATTTTTCTGTAAGATATTAATCTCGCAGGACTTTGTTTGTAATTGATGTATTATCTTTCTGATCTCATCTTCTGTGAGTTTTTCAAAATTTCCCAATTGTGTGACCTGTTTCGCAATCGGCTTGTAGTTGTCAAAGTCTTTAAGATTCTCTCGGATTGTCTCTATTTTCTGCATAAAATAATCAGCAAATGTGTCAGCTAAAGTATTTTCATTTTGAACAGTTGGCAACGGGTTCTCAGACTTGCTTCCCGTAAGCGCCGACACAAATTTGTACAGCTTTTTAGAATCACCTTTAGATTCAAGTACTTTCTGGCTGAGTGCCAATTGCTTTTCATTCTTTAGTTCGCAGTGATATTTATGAAGCGATACTTTATAGTTTTCGTAGTCTTGTTGTTTACGATATTTTCGCCAAATTGTTTATGATCTACGTAAAAGTCGCTTTGAGTGAAGAATATTCTCACTGAACCACGGTTTTGGGGATCTATAAATTTGCATTTTTCTTTTATAGGAGCATGTTTATCCAGAAGTCCCTTGATTTTATCCTCAAACTGATGGGCATACGTTTCGACCGAGTCAGATTCGATTGACAATTTAGCCAGATCACTCCCAAAGTCAGAATTATCCATGTCTTTGAAGTTTCTAAAAACTGCAGATCTGCTGATTATATTTTCTTTTTTCACTTTCGTACTACTTTGATAGCACAGTGATCAGAGATGAAAGGGCCAGATTCACAAGAAAGTAATTATACACCGTTTGCAACTTCAGTAACAACTAGGTCAAGACTATGACCATGTACATGGGTAGGGAAATGTACATGTTGTTTCAATCCCATGGCAAATAAACAGTTGTTGAATTCTGAGATTGAAATAAATAGGGGTACATGTAAGTAGTACCCCAGCCGACAATGACCAATCGGGCATACTATGACATAGCAGCAGGAATAACTGGATAACTGAAATATTAAATGATAGCTATTAATTTCAGTTATCCAGTTATTCCTGCTGCTATGTCATAGTATGCTCGATTGGTCATTGTCGGCTGGGGTACTACTTACATGTACCCCTATTTATTTACATCATGCATGTTTCTTAATCAATAATCATGCAAATAACCGAATTCTCCACTTGAACGTGTTGTATATTTGAAGTTTTTGTGACAAAAACTGGGCGTATGTTACTTCCAAACTTCTTCGAGAAAGTGTTAAGTGATGGACACTTTGCCTGGGGCGTACAAGACCCTTTAGTATCGATAAAAGAATTGTTTATTTATGATTAATTTAGCCAGTCAAAGTTTATTTCTGTTCAATATGTATTAATATTTTGAAGTTTATATTATAATAAAAGTTATTTATAGGGAATTAAATTAATTACACATTATTTTGCAAGAAATTTTTATTGTAAATGTATGTTTCATTTATTTTGTAGGAACTCTGTGAGGCTGTGGCACCTTTTATGGTACGTGAGCGATCAATGTCTGTCGACAAAAGAATATTGGCAACTTTGTGGATGCTTGGGAGCCAAGAATCGTACAGGAGCGTGGCTGACCGATTTGGGATAGGTAATGGTAAGCAAAAGAAAATTGATGCCTTCTCAACTGCAAATATGGTTAGTTTTTTCCTCGGTTTGCAGGAAAGGGCTCTAGCATTCATATGTATATAAACAAATGAATGAGGGTTTATGAAAGATCCTTTAATAAAATGTGCTATCTGTAACAGTATTTACAATAAAATGAGACTAAACTTAGAAGCTGCACTTCATTTACTCAATAATTTGTCAAGCTGGCATAGTGGATACGGTGTCCTAGTGATGGGGACCTTTTGGGTTCCACCCTTTTTTTGAGCGTTCTAATTTTCTTCTCCATACACACCAACTTTTGATTCTTCCAGAAAATGAACTTGTGAGTCTCAAAATAAGCGTAATGTAATCAAGCTACATTTAAAAAGGCTAACACTAGCATGAATTATTTAATTTATATTACAGGAACTTTACATCTTACAGTCATTGCAACATGTAGAGTATTGTCTGCGATGATGGAGCAGCATATCAAATTTCCGGAATCTCGGCATGAGCTGAAGACCATTGCCGATGGATTTCAGCAACGATGTGGAATGCCGGGTGTTGTAGGGGCTGTTGACGGGACTCACATTGCTAGTCCTGCTCCAATATCGGAGCATAGGTCCTCATTTTTCAAAAGGAAAGGGTTCGCCAGTTTAGTTCTCCAAGTAGTATGCGACAGCAATTTGAAATTTTTGGACATATACACATGATGGCCAGGTTCTGTTCACGATGCCCGTGTATATAGGAACAGTCCGGTGGCACAAAAAATTGAAAATCTCCCAGGTGAGTTCCATGTGCTCGGGGATTCAGCATACCCCCTGACAAGACATCCCCTTGTTCCATATAGAGATAACGGACATTTGGATCAATTACAAAAAAAATTTAACAAGTGCCATTCGTCGACAAGAGTTGATGTGGAACGTGCCATGGGTCTATTGAAATATAAATTCCGGCGGCTGAAATACTTGGACATGCTCATGGAGCTGGAGATACCCGTCGTGATCTCTGCTTGTTGTGTCCTTCACAACTTCATTCTGCAGAGAGAGTCAGACACAGAACCTGAAGTGGACATATTTGATGATATAGGCATGGATGCCTTTGAGGCAGTGGGAGACGGTCAGGCCCGCCCAGAAGCAGAGGAGAAGAGACGTGCCATTGCCCTGGAATTGTGATGAGATATCCCTACTTCGATATGTGTGCATGTGTTCATGCTAAATGTGTTATTAACAATTGGAAGCCAATACCTGTTTTGTAGGATGATGTATTTTTGTGGTGGACTAATGATTTTGTGAAGGTAAAACGCCTGAAAAATATTATTTAAATTCAAAGAGTATTGCTATTATTGAGCATGCTTTATTGTTTTGTATTGTTGGAAAGATTATGAGCAGGTCAATAATTTGAGTGTTGTATTGTTTTTTGCAACATTAATGTTTGATACAGTACAAAATGCTGTTTCCTGTAATATCATATTCTGTGTCATGAAAAATGGCGTTTACAACACTTTGGCGCAATATGAACATTTTTAAATAACAATAATACGCCCATATAATTTATTGCAGTCTGTCCATTACATTCAGTGCTTTCACTGACAAAAAGTTGGAGAAACAGTATCAAACACCTTTATGAGAACTGAGATGTAAACAAATAATAAATTTATTTACTTTGTCACAGTAGTTCAAACATCCAGACATCACATTAATGAAATCTATGAATATTTAAAGAGATCTTTTCACAGTTCGGTAAATTGAAAAAAAGTTGTTTCAGATTTGCAAATTTTCGTTTTAGTTATGATATTTGTGAGGAAATAGTAATATTGAACATTTACCATAGAACAATATAGCCATTATATGCATCTTTTGCCGATTTAAAAACCTAAATATTATAAAGCGTTGCAACGCGAAACGATTGAATAATTTGGAGAGTTCTGTTGTTGTCGTTTAAATTTACAAAACTACGAAGATTGCTTATGTAAGGTATAAAATACAGCATACATTTACACTCGGCAGAATAGCCGAGAGGGCTCATGCGTTTTTACTCCAGGACTCCGGGGGTCACTGGTTCGAGCCCCGGTGCGAGCTACATTTTTTTCCTTTTTTAAATTTTATTCTTGATTTTTCACTGAAGCTTTTAAAGGGATCTTTTCACGCTTTGGTAAATTGACAAAATTGAAAAAAGTTGTTTCAGATTCGCAAATTTTCGTTTTAGTTATGATATTTGTGAGGAAACAGTAATACTGAACATTTACCATGGTCTAATAGAGCCATTATATGCATCTTTTGACGATTTTAAAACCTAAAAATTATAAAGCGTTGCAACGCGAAACGATTGAATAATTTGGAGAGTTCTGTTTTTGTCGTTAAATTTTGTGAAACTACGAAGATTGCTTATATAAGGTATAAAATACGTTCAGTATGTGTACTCGGCGGAATAGCTCAGTAGGCTAAAGCGTTTTTACTTCAGGACTCTGGCAGGACTCCAGGGGTCACTGGTTCGAAATCTGGTCCGGGCAATGTTCTTTTCCTTTTTTTAATTTTATTCTTGATTTTTTACTGGAGCTTTTACGATCCAATGTTTACATTTATCGATATAAAGCATTAAATGAATAAGTTAAAAAATGCCAAAATCTGTGAAAAGGCCCCTTTAAGATCCAAAGTTTACAATAAAGCATTTAATGACTAACTTCAAAATATGCAAAAATCTGTGAAAAGGTCCCTTTAATAATGTGTCAGTGGGTGATACACGCGTTAGCACTCTCATTAGCCCAAGAAGGTATTGTTTTTAACTTTATGGGGAGGTTTTCCACCTTAAGGAGAAAACGAGTTCTCAAGAACAATTGCATATGCGAGTCTATGGCTAGTAAAATTCGAGTCCTTTGAGTAAACCTAGGTGACAGATTTATGTTGAATGAATTTGCAATAAAAGCAATGACAGAATTGTCCAACATAATAAAGTGGAAGCTGATTTAAAGTGTTATTATTACTAACACACATTAATATGCTACTTTGATTTAAAGTTTGTGTTTTCACAAGAACCGGCAAACACAGTAAGCTTAACTGGTATGGCAACAAAATAAATTATTTAGATTTTAAGTGTATTATATGAATGCGCTAAATGATACATATATGTTCAATTAACCAAAGAAAATCGTAAACAAAGAGAGTTTAATAATAACACAATGACAATTATAATAATTTTAATATATACATAGATGAAAGATCAGCTCTGAATTCCCCATATTGCAAGTTCATCTTGGCCTAAAATAACTGGATACTTTACAATGAGACAAACACGAAACACAACTCAACATATTTACACTCGCTGTTTGCAGGAGTAATGGAAATCTCTAGACAGTTCAGCTTTTATTGGAGGTCAGAGCCTCAACAAGTCGCTCCAGTAGACGATTTTTTTTGTTCCGCCAAAGCAGTCAAACGCTCGTTATGGGCATCCAAGCGGTCTAGTCTTTGCGAATGTTCTAGCATGTAGCTCCGGAACCATTCTGGAGGGTTTTGGCTCCCACTTCTTTTTCTTTTTCTGATGAGAGGGGTAGCAACAAGCTCATCAGTCCCCTCTGTAGAAGGGGTGGTTGCCCTTCCTGCTGGCTGGTCAATTGGTGGGGGAGTTGGTGCTTTATGAACCGTGGGTCTACGTGGCCCATGTGGCGGCTTTGCAGTTACAGTTACAGTAACATCTTGCTGAACTGCAACAAAACAAACAGCATGGTTACAAGTGAGATGGTATATGCATGTTTTAAATAACAAGTGATATGTTAAAGAAACACTATGCCCCCTCTTGAGCGATTTTTATCCATATATTTGACCTTTGACCTTCAAGGATGACCGACCGTGACCTTTCACCACTCAAAATCTGCAGACCCATGAGATACACTGAGATACACATGCATGCCAAATATCAAGTTTCTATGTTCAAAATTGCAAGAGTTATGACCAAGGTCAAAGTTATGGGACAGAATGACAGACAGACAGGCCAAAAACAATATACCCCCTCTTCTTCGAGGAAGGGGACATAAAAACTTATTTGCTAACTAGAACATAAACTAAAACAATACATTATTTTATTAGAAAATTGTCTCAGTGAATAAATACTAAACAGGAAATCGCATAAATTGTATCACAACCTTTTTTAACAGTTAACCCTTAATTATAATAATAAAAAAGAACCTGGCATTGACGACACAACCATCGCTGGTCTTACAAATGGATCTCCAGCAAATAGCTCATCCATCCTTTGGAAGTATTCCCAGCTTTTTCGCCCGCTCTCACTAGTGGCATGATGGTCCACTATCTTCTTGTACCTGAAAAAACACAATCATCAGGCTTAATAAATTGATTTATGCAATTATTGAATATATTTTGTTTTTAGTTGATATATAGTGAATGAAACACTTTATGTTTAGACATGACATTGAATTCAATAACCACTTTTCCAGTTCTATGTGTTTTTTTTTCATTCAACCAATCCAAGCTAGACATTTAAACAAAAACAAAACAACAGTATCTATAGAAAGATCAATAACAGAAAAAGTTGCACAATATGGTTTGCATATTACTTGAACTTCATCAGCCGGAATTTACTGTCAAAGGCCTCACCTGTTACATGATTACCTTTGTACTAACAATAACAAGAGATGTGTTCGTCAGAAACACAATGCCCCTTACTGCACTTTGAACCCATATATTTGACCTTGAAGGATGACTTTGACCTTTCACTACTCAAAATGTGCAGCGCCATGAATACACAAGCATGCCAAATATCAAGTTGCTATGTTCACTATTGCAAAATGTATGCGCAAGGTTAAAGGTTTGGGACAGAAAGAATGACTGACAGGCCAAAAACCATATTCCCCCCTCTTCTATAATACAAATTAAAGACTAACTTAAACTTCATCAACCGGAATTTACTGTCACAGGCTTCATCTGTGACAGTAACTCCTTTGTGTGCCATCTCTTCCGCTATCAATCTGTACACGTTTTTGTTTTTGAAGGATGCGGAATCAAATTTCTGTTTATGTTCTTTATAAAGAGACAGCATCAACAATATCCCTTCATGGGTCCATCGAACACCTAACAACAGATCCACCAGCCATCACATTTTAAGCTTTTAAGTCATTTTACAATATGTGTATACAAAAGTAACAGTGCTTTTCACATGCCATTAAATGGTCCCTCGTCGGGACGCTTAAATTTCGAAATCAGTGTCCAAGGGGCGTCTGAAACTTTCTGATCAGTGTATTATTGCAGTTACTGCCACTAATCAGTCTTAAGAGTACAGCCATATTAACTTCGAAGAAAAAATTTTGAAAGCCGAATAATATCCTCTGTCAATTACGTATACCGCTTTACCCAACTAAAGCCCCCTAAAGGCAGAGCGACGTCATATTGGAAAATCAATACTGGTCAGTTAGAGTATACGCTTTGTATGAGCGACAGCACTCGTAGCAGGCAATGCCTGGGGTTAGATCAAGCAGGCCAGTTACTTAGAAGACTGATGGCAACAGGTTGTTATCGGCATGGAAATTGTGCATTTCATGAATAAAACTGTAAAAAATATTTGACTTGTTTAACAAATTATCATTAAATTCATTACGCAACTGTTAATGTTTTGTAGAAATCTCAAATGAGCATCATTAAATGTGTAATTTGAAACACACTGCTGAATGTAAATGTTTACAAGTTATCAATCCGAAATACAAATTTGAATATTTAAGCAACATTAACAAATTTAAACTTCAAATAAACAGTACTTATTTTTTTTGTTTCGATCTTTTGTTTCAATATAAAGGATGCAAAAATTATGCAGCATATACAAAGTCGTTTAATTTGAATGGAAATCGTGAATGTATTGATTAATTGTATAATTGCATGCATCACGTCGGGTGATTTACGCATGCTCAGTGGCAATATTTCATCAAATCTTTGGTCACTTATGCAGAAATTCCCTTGATACTTTAGACGAATGGCAATATTTGTGTTTATGAATTTCTCGAGCAATATTATCATAAATATTTACCAGTATTTGCTTTTATTAAAAATGGACCATACAGGATTATCGGGTAATTAATAGAAACTGGAAAATTAGCAAGTATGCAGTAATATAGTCGGTATGATACAGATGTATTAGGGGAATATTCCAGTCGGGATTATACTATTTATGCGGGGAAAGTTTAAAACCATTAAAAACAATTTAAAAATGATTTCTATAACTGATTTTACAGCTGTTTTTTACTTGAAGAGTCATGGCGCACAAAATGACCCCATTTGACTATTAAAATGTATCAAAAAAATAAAATGTAGTAAAGAGGGGGCAGTCCTCCCTTACCCACCCCATCGGCCCGGGGCTTCTGAAAACATCTTGAGTAAAGCACTGAGTGACTATCTATATTTCTAGGATTCTGATTGTGTACTTTTAACAATACCAGAGATTGTGTCCATGAAAAATACTAGATGGTGTCAAACTCATGACATACCTTTCATAACACAATAGCACCAATATGGTTAAACAAGTATTTAATATTGAGTGTGTACAAACAGGAGTTTTATTAATTTATTATTAAAAAATAACCTGATGCAGATTCAGTCGCAGCTACTGAGTCTGCAGTTCTGGAGTCCACACTACTTGCATCAACTGATTGATCTTCGGTGGCCGGAACATCTGATGAATCTGAAAAATCCTTCCTAATTTACAAACATGGAAATTAATTCATAAATAATTTCTTATTGTGTAGGTCAATAAAGTGTTTTTCAGATAAAACAGCCAAAGCCAAAAATATGAAACAGAACAAATGGACTGAGAGAAACGATATGTTAATTGTAATACTCAGAATTAAATAAACTGAAATTCAAGAAATTCTCTAAGGGGAAGAGGCCTTTATAAGGCCATTGCTAAAGAAGCAATAAAGCCCTGAACCGAGTTTACTTTCAAATGTATGAGCTTTTGACTTGAACCGAACTTAGTTAACAAGTTCAACTACAATTGTCAAGAAACTTTCTTTATGTAACTAGCTCTTAAAAATTAAACAATGTCCTATTCAGTTTTAACCAGATTATATAAATTCACTATGTAACAAAATCTGCTCACTTAAGTGATTCTAGTATGCAAAGCTTAGTAAATAGTGTATGTGATCATGTGACCTAATCAGCTAGTACAATACCATAATCAGCTAGTACAATACCAGAATCTTGCTCTCCATAAACTGTCTGACTGACAAGATAGCGAATGGTGTCTTCATCTAAAAGATAAACAAAATACATGATTTAGAAAGTTGATTTGTGTGGAATATGTAATTTATGTACAGTAATTATTGTTTTATTTAATACATTTCTAAATGAGCGCACACATCGTTTAGACTTTCTTTAACACATCAATATAACTAGGCAGAGTAAGACCTGACCTAGTTAGTAACTGGGCTGAATAGGATTAAGAAAGTCAGATCATTTCTGGCTAAGTTTTATTCCTTGGTACAAACCCTTTTCATCTACAACAAGCCTGTACGTCTCCTCATCAACATGGAAGGAAACCCTTTTTCCATCCGGCAACTGCAGAGTGAGCTTCATCAATGAACTAAACATAAAAACACAACATTCTATTATAATTAACTATCACTAAACAAAAGTATAACAATAAAAAAAATTTCGCAGTCAGAGTGAATTGAATAGTGTTCTAAACATGATTTAATATCACATATTATACACTGAAAAAAAATGTGTATTTAAACAACATAATAACGTATCATTTGGGTATGATTTCTACCTGTTTAATAAAGACTATAGGCCGAACGTCTGTAATGATACAAACAACATCAAATAAATAAGTTGCTTTTAATCAAATCAACCCATTTTTATTTTAAATATACGCACAAACGTAAAATACATAAATAATGTACAACTTCACCTATGTTGCATTCAGAATTTTGCATAAAATTGAAAATATCAAAAATAAACAACACATTTCTACAACCTGTCCGCCATCTTTGTTCGCTTTGAAAACGACCGCCCAAATGCGTTTCGTTTCGTTGCGGAACGTTCTCGCCGAACGGTCCGTTCAGTTACGGAAACGCGCGAACTGTTCCGAACGTTCGTAAAACGTTCCGCTTACTGAACGCACTACATGTTTAATATCGATGATTATGTATGATTCAAACAATTTCATGGTTTATAAGACGCCCATATCTTTCTGATCTATTTAGGATTTTCAACAGATATTTCACACAAGAATACAAGATCACATATAGAAAACAATCAATAACAATAACAAAAACATGAATATTATTTATAACTGGCATCTTTATACATATTCTATGTGTTCATAATTAAAAAAAAAATATAATGATACATGTGATGTTTATAATTGTGTTACTTGCGCGCGCCATTGAACGATGAGTTAAGCGAGAGATGCGAATTAAATAACATGCAATTAACAACTGATACTATTCGGTCAGCTTGATTTATAAATCATGTTCGATCGCGCCTATGTATACATTATTTCATAAAATTGTGTATACAAGTAAAAGGATTGAAATTATGCCAGAAACCCAGATTTTCACATTTAATTACCTTTATGATAACTCCAGCAGACCCGAATGTATACAATTTATTTATTCCAATCAGGTAAATAACAATTACAATAATAAAAATGGTAAGTGTACTCTGTGTATTAGCAACCTGCTGTGGTTATCCCTATCGTATCAGCTCTATACACATGCACATGGCTACTGTACTAGAAAAAAAAATGGATTTTCTGCCAAAATAACTGATTTCATTTACTGCCAAATTGTTGTGTACATTTAAAATTAACAGGAAGAATTTATACACATCACCGTTGCAAATTTTTATTAAGTTCACAGTTGATTAAATAGCGATAGCATAATTAAAGTCGGCGCTACAAAAATGTTGATGTTGATATTAAGACATAAGATTCATTTATGCATGACACTGGCAATATAGCATGTAGTCTTATATAAATAAGACACATTTAAGACATGGATAACATATAAATAAGACACATATGAATATTTTATTTCTTTAAAAAAATAAGCTCGTAGTCACATATAAATAAGATAAATTAAAGACACAGAAAAAAGACTCCTGTGCATCTTTCATTTCTTAAAAAGCATGTGAATCTAAAGAAATACATTTATTACTGACACATTATGCGAAAAGTCGAATGGGAAGTTCAAAGAGGGAACCACAATTAAATGAGATCCATCTTCGCATGATACTGGTTATATAGCAAGTAATCAGTTGGCCGCTAATTTATGAAAAAAAAAATGAGTCGCGAATTCTTCATGATTGCGAACTTTCAATAATTTAAAAAAACGAGGCGTGAAGTTTGCCAATTGTGAAATTTATTTTTTTATGATTGAAAGTAGTAAATGCAAGTTTATAAAATTTATTTAATTTTACAATGTTTGGAATTTCCTTAACATTTGTATTTACCTAATGATTTATTAATATTTATAAGTACCGGTAAATAGTTCGTTTCATTCAAATCTAAACTTATTTGTGTATTTTAAGAACCGATCAAAATTGATTATTCAACCCGTAAAATTGAACTGAACCTTGCCCTGAATCTTAAAGCGATGTTATTGATATTTATATGATTGGCCGACTCATGTATAAGACCCGCCTTTTTCCTGACGTATTCAATAAATTTAGCCAATTGAGATTTATTGCACTTAAATTATGACTCAATGCAATGATCAGCAAAACTCGTTTAGTTATTATTTCATATGATTCGTAAAAGCGTAATATAAATCAATTTAGCTCATAGGGCCTACACGTCGAACACACACTAGAAATCAGAACACATGTAAAATAATGATTTGTATTATGAATGTTTTCAATAATCTCTATTTTGATTGTTTAAACTTCTTTTATCCGGTAATTTAAAAAGCACCTTCCATTAAACTGAAATAATGTCCCTTTGATTATTGTATCAATGTACTAAGTATAAGAATTGTTTGTGTGAATGCATCTCCTCTTGAAATTTTAATGGATTTTCATTCAAACTCATGGTCATTCTTCGTGGCGACATGCAGTTGTAAGTTATATATTGCCTTTTATTTAGGAAGTTATGGCCCTTGGAATATTTGCCTATGTTAACCCCAATTGTAAAGGAAGCTGTCGGACTCTACCTAATTCCCACATACAGAGGCTATATACTTATGTGTAAAGTAAATTCATGATAACAATTCACTGTATCAGTAAAACGGCTTTTCTAACACGGCACGTGCCTTTTTTTCTACGTACAAAGAAGGAAAACTACCGTTGGTTATTCTGCAACAAACCACGGGCGAAGGCAAATGTTTTGAAAATAGTTCTGGAAATTCCATGAATATGTTCAGTAAAATGCACGTGCGCTTACGCGCGATTCGGATAAGAAATAAATATCCGCGTACTGCAGTTCACTTCAACCAAAATAGTAGTAAACTGTCGCGCTTTGTTCATTTAATGTATGTGTGCGCCCTTCGTTCATTTGATGTATGTGTGTTATGGTTATTTCCCTTTTATTTGAATCAATAAGCAAAATATTTGTGGTTCAATTACAACGAGCCGGAACTCCAAACCGTTGGTTATTACCGCAATAACCAACGCTTACACGTCGATTATTTCTTAATTACCGCATAATACATAATGTATATTAAAAATAAAGTTTTCATTTAGGAATGCATATATTGTTCCTTATTAATAAAGAACACAATACTTTATATGTTGAATATGGTTGAGAATGTAATTTTGATTGGGGCAATTTTAAAACACGCGTGTGAGTGATAATTTTATTCTATTATATCAAAAAAATATCCATGTAAATATTCGGCAAATATGATGACCTTCTAAACAACTCTAGAATATCAGAATCAAACAATACTACAGAATTTCCATAACATGTTGTTTTTTGAAAGATCGATTTTGTATATTTGTAAATACTTATATTGAATTTTATCCCACTTTTACACCGAATTCGGTTGATTAAAGCCGTGTTTATTAAATTTCATCTATAATCAACGGCAAGACTATAATCAACGGCACGAAATGACGTCGTCAACTGCCGAACCGGGACTCCTTTTTCCCACGCACCTTTATTTGCCAAGTTCATCAATAATAAAAACAATCTCAAATGTTTGTCAATCTTAATGACCTTAAAACAAAGAAAAGTAGTAAAAGAAACGTGTTTGTTGTCATTAATTGTCATTAAACCTCTAGCATTAGGAAAATTTAACACTATGTTTCAAATATGTTCTGCTGTTGTTGCTTCCCTTCGAAGAAGTCAGTTCGCGTTGCCCCCCTTTGACCGTAGAAAACAATCGTCTGGACCAAACAATTCTGCGTTAATTTACAAGCTGTACTCGGATATGCGTCCATCTGATTTTTCTTCAAGTAAGCACCCTTTCTACCTGGCAATACGCACACATGACACTGCATCCCAATGGTTCATTCGTAAACAATAGGGTGTCAACAAGCTAGGTCAGATGCTGAAGGCCATGTCAAAAGAAGCCGTCTTCCCGAGCACAAGAGAATAACGAACCACTCAGTTCGCAAATTCCTGGTCCAAAAACATCGAAATTCAAACATCCCACCCACTGAAACCATGGTCAAAAAAGGGCACACAAATGTCCAGTCCATAACCAAATTATTCCAACATATCTGTTGAACAGCAGCAAAAGTTTTCAAACATTCTTGCTCAGTCCAGTAACAATCCAACAGCTTCCTCTTGTTCACCTTCATGCACTGAAAATATGGCCGAAATGCAGCATAGACAACCACTGTCTACCGTCGGACTAGTTGTTCTTGATGTTCGCCCCACCCAGTCACTTCACCAGCAAATGTCTTTTTCTAGTTCGAACAACTTTGCCTCACACTTCTTTGGTGCCACTTTCCACATTCAAAATGTAAATGTATATAATTAGCTTAAATCCAAGTTATCTTTGTTATTTCTTCACGAAATAACAACATATTATAACAAAGAAGCAAATATTGTGCACCTCGTGATCGAGTTGATAGTTTGATATCGAAAGTGAATTGTGTGTGGTGTTAGGCTACCTTGTAAACAAATGTAGTTCCTTGTATATAACAACTTAATGTCATATTGATATGAAACTTTAAGACTTGCAATTCAATATGATTAAAATTGTAATTAATAACGCTGGACTCTTTGTTACAGAACGATATTCTGATTTAAAAATATGATTATTTGATCAGCGGTTATTTTTGGAACGCGGAGTAATACACTGACCTTGGTTACACTACAGTCATTATCAAAGTACGACAAACACTCATGAAAACTAATTTTGTTTAAATAAAAAAAGTTTAATGAATAACAAGTGGGATAAATAGAATAATATGTTAGTGTTGATTATAGATCAGGTTTATCATGCTCGGCACGAAAAAGAAAAAGCACTCGCCAAGGCTCGTGCTTTTTGTTTTCTAAGCCTCGCATGATAAACCTGATCTATAATCAACACTAACCTATTATTCTCTATATAAACGAGTTTAATCCGTATCAACTCGCTTTTCAACTATGTTTCTGTTTCTTGATTTATTTTTATTCTCATTGTTTAGTCATAGCCATAGAAACGGCATTATAACGTCATTATAGCCATCATGTTTCTTGATATTATTTGTTCTATCGCCCGCAATGAATGTAGGGCGAGATTGCTAAATTCGGATCCGTTCTTTTATAATACTTGATTAGTTTCAAGACATAAATTGACGTAAGTCTACTTTGAATGTTGCACATAACTATGCCAATTTGACACACTGGAGCATTACGATCATTGGATTGCTTTATATCGAGACAGTAATGATGCCATTCATGTATTAGATAGTCTGAAATCAAACCGGACATTAAATTCTTATGTTAAAATACAGTTGTCAAATTTATGGTAATTCTGACTTCAAATATATCGATGTTAATGTACCCCATTTTCAACAAAAAAATAAGTTTTCCGATTGCGGCGTGTTTGCTTTGCTTTTGTAGTTAACTAATGCTTTAACAAATATAACATTGGCTTAAATTTAAGGTTTAAAGTTCCCGAAATGAGAAAACATTTTGTTGAGTGTATAAAAAATGGTACTTTGCAGCCTTTTTCAAAAATTGCCAAAATGAAACAGATGCCTACAGAGGAAACAAAAACTTCTAAAATACCTTGTTATTGTTTGTGTAAGCAACCAGCGTTTTTAGATGATGTTGTTAAAGGGATCTTTTCACGGTTTGGTAAATTGACAAAATTGATAACAGTTGTTTCAGAATCGCAAATTTTCGTTTTAGTTATGATATTTATGAAGAAACAGTATTACTGAACATTCACCATTGTCTAATATAGCCATTGTTTGCATCTTTTGACGAATTAAAAACCTACACAATATTTTGCAACGCGAAACGATTGAATAATTTGGAGAGTTCTGTCGTGTCGTTTAATTTTTTGAAACTACGAAGATTGCTTATATTAAGCATTACATACATCTTCCATGCATGCTTGGCAGAATAGCCTAGCGGGCTACTGCGTTTTTACTCCAGGACTCCGGGGGTCACTGGTTCGAGCTCTGCTACGGGCTACTTTTTTTTCTTTTTTTAAATTTGATTCTTGATTTTTTACTGGAGCTTTTAAGATCCAATGTTTACACTTATCAAATAAAGCATTTAATGACTAACTTCAAAACATGCCACAATCTATGAAAATGTCCCTTTAAGTGCGGCTATAAAAATGCCCCGTTCAATGGTTTCACAGACGTTGCATGGGATTTGTACATGGGGATTGAATCTGCAAAAGCTGCAGAAAATGAACTGGTTTTTGTTTTCTTACCATACGTACGCTATAAATGTTCATATAAGTGTTTTTTAGGCAAACATGTGTATGTATGCCTACTCGTATTATCATTTCACAACAGTTGTGTGTTTTGTAAATGCATTTATAAATGTACACATGCTTACTCGACTTATGTATTTTGTTTTAATCAAATTATTTATGATACACGTATGTGTTTTTTGACATTATTGTATAAATGTCTGTACATTATTATGATGTAAACAAAGTGTTGATACTGTCTTAGTATATCATGCTATCCTTTTGATTTCTTCGTTCAGTTAATGTAATTCAGCGGTCTGATTATAATATAAGAAAGTTGCATAATTAGAAATAATACTTACGCTCGTCCGTATTTTAGCTGTTTCCAACCAACCCGGCCATCTCTTATCTAGCTATTTTCAATTAGAAACGTTGTTATCATAAATAATAATTATTAAAAATGTTAATCAATTATTATTTTGTGTAATTTAAACAATATTAATTATTTAAAAAAAAAAAAAAAAATTCAATCAATTATTATTTTGTGTAATTTAAACGATTTGTACATTTTTTGTAAGTGTGTTCTTGTACATTTTTTATATTTACAGATATTTACAGAGTAGCTTGAAAAATAGAATTCTTAATATTTAAGTATTTTTAGTAGATCTATTACAATAATGAGTAATATCATGTCAATTAACATTCAAATTCTTATTTATAAAATACTCTGACATTCATTTCAATTCGATAAAATACTCTAACACTTGCACATATTCATGATAATTATCAACAGTATGTGGTATAGATTTTATCATCTTGTTAATCAATAAATCAATGATACTGCACTCAGAACGGCCGCATTTAGCGCCCCAGATATGGCGGCGGTGGCCGCAGAATAGTGACATCTGGAGCGGCAGCGGTAGCGTGTTGTCTGATGTTTATTGATATTAAGGATAAGAACAAAGCATAAAGAGCAGCGGGGTGCATCCTTCTTTAAAATGATTGAAATTATAATTACTTTATCAACTCAAATATCAATTCAGATATATATAAAAATAATAAATCGGAATTTCTTGATAATAAAAAGTGAACACAATTCTGCATTGATTTTATCTGAGTGAAATTGGCACTTGTAGATAGAATCATCATACAAGTAGTTATCCTTAATGAAATTATAACATTCACTTATCTAAGAAAGGTTTTAAGCAAAATTTTAGCCGTAACATTTATTCATGATCGGAATGATACAACGTGTCGATTGTGTATAAATCATCAATGCCTGATTACTTAAGTATGAACTATTTAAGCATTTTTATAATAGGAATTAGAAATCAGGTTAAATTTGAACTTAAGATACTTAATAATGACTTCAAACATTTTATTGATGTACTCCCGAATGTTCTGTAAAAAACAAGTTGTCTTCCTGAACAACTTAACCTGTTCTAGTAAGCAGATAATACCTCTTAAATATAACAAAGAAGACCATATGCGTGTATGTGTTTGAATTGTTGGACGGACGGCTCCCAGACAAATGGCTCCCTGCGTGTTCAATGTTTGAATACCCGGACAATCGGAATCTCGTAAATTTGTAAACCTGGACAATCGGCACCCGATTACATTGTCCACTTGACAATCGGCACCCTGATAATCACATTTTTCGTACCGTGCATTCGCCACCATACATATTCGATTTGAATACAATAATACTGCTGATAAAATTTGAGAAAACAATCGTTGAAAGGAGGCGATTGATTGATTAGGCTATACATTTTCAATATGCTGTTTTATGCCTAACAAGTGTTATGCTATGTTATGATTAAGCCAGTAAACACTTTGTCGAATAGTCTTATCCGTTCATTGATTCGAAAAAAAGAGATCGGTTATTGTACTTCGAGGAATTGCGATAAACATGAGTAATATCTCCCTATATTCAGGTGTTGTCGAAAATGACATGGAAGCTAGAAGTATGCGAGAAAATCTTGTGCTTTACGGAGTTTAAGAAACACCGCATGAGAAGTGCGAAGACATTGTAACATATATCAAAGCTGAACAACTCGGCATTGAGGAAGCCATAAGGTTATATTACACTTAATTCATTTCCCATAGGGTCCCATTATAAAACTACAAACGTTTAAAGCATTTTTCGTGTATCTCCTATACATCAAATTTTGCAAGACCTTGAGTTAACTCCCCTGTGACACGAACATGGAAAAACTTGCTCGTCTTTAAAATATATTTATGTGCGTGAATAGTTTTATTTCGGTGATTTTGGAAGGATACGTCGATTTGAAAAACACTTGGTAACCTTTTTGAAAATTTAAATCTACTTATATACAAAGACAATAATCAGAAATATGGCTTTTAATATGTCGTTCATAGTGTAAACTGTTGCAAGATTGGGCGACGCCATTTCTATTCATGTAAAGTCGTATACGTGATCAGTAAAAGCACGAGGATATATGTTTACATAAGGAGATTAAGTGAATGTTCACAGACTATCGCCAATTACGGTGACTATACTGCGCAAAATAGATATGGCAAACGTCGAGCAACCAGTTACTCAACTCGACTCAACAGAAATGGTAGAAATCGAAGATGCGAATAAGAAACGAAAAGCAGAGAGTGTAAGCAGCGTAAGTGAAGCTGACACGAGTGTAGTAGTAGGCGAAACAAAACAAAATAATTCGAAGAAGCGTAGAAAGAAATCAAAAATAAATCCGGTTAATGAGGTTAAAGATATCAGTGAACAGAGTGATACAGAGGTAGAAGATGAAAGTAATTGGATGAGAAAAGAATTGGCGGAAATCAACAAAATACTCAGTAATATGCTGACCAAGGATGATAGTGGGCTAAAAATCATGATGAGAGAACTAATTAAAGAGATGAAGGATGAACTGTTAAAATAAGTGATGCACAAAATCGGAACACTTGAGGGCACCATTTTTGAAAAGCAGCAAGTAAACGACAAGCTCGCACATGACGTTAAAAGACTAGAAGAAAAATTAAATAACGAAAAAGAAGAGAAACAGCAATTAAAAATGGAAATGACAAAACAACAATTAATACATGATGAAAAATTAAACGAACTCGAGCAATACAGCAGACGTAACAACATATCTGGCTATCTGGCTGTGTAGATAAAGAAAGAGAAACAGAAGAATCTGTGAACATAGTATTGAAAACACTTAATGCAAAAATGCCGACAATCAAGGAAGACATTGACATAGCACACAGAGTGGGAAAGTTTGAACAAAATAAACACCGACAAATTATTGTAAAACTGCAATCCCGGATGAAGAAGACCCAAATAATGCGCGAAAAAAAGAACCTTAAAGGCGAGAAACTGTATATAAATGAAGACCTTACAAGACTTAACCAAGAGTTGTTACGAAGTGTACGGCTGAAGAGGAAAGACCTCATACAATCGACATGGACCAATGAAGGCAGCATAAAATATAGAGACTATCACGACCACGTGCACACACTACACTTTAGTAACTTCAAATACTGGTTGGAATTACCATGGCCATAGAAGTCCACAGAGTAGTTTAATACTATGTACAATTATACATGTTTCTCTAGTTAAGAAATATAATGCTTGTTTTTTTTTCTCCAGTATACACTAATGTAAGTTAAAAGCGTATTACATCAAGTTGTTAATACAATGACAACCACTCAACACGTTTAAATAAAGTATTGTAATTAAGACAACAAATAATGTCAAATATTGGAATTATATGTAAGCTTTGAAAATTACAATCCCTTTATGACGATAAGAATCTGTAGATGTTTTAAAATGAAGGTACATACACTGTGAAAGTATACACTAAGTTAAAATTAGCATACTATACTTGCATCACGAGGCGAAATACACAGCTCCTTTTTTTTAAATATATAAATCAGAAGTGTATGTTTTTTTTAAATAATAACACTAAATAAAAGCGTATAATTTTTTATGCAAAGTAAAATGGTGCACAACTAAAAGCAAGTAAGATTGGTTGTGTGTGTTTTTTTTTATTCAGAAAGTGCATGAAATACAAGACTAGGCATAAACAAGAAAAGCCGTTGTAACTGGTAAAGTGATGTTTTTTTTTACCATACACCCCCAAGGATATTCTCACAATTTCGTTTTCAATGTGAGAGTAACCTTTATTCATTCATTTTTTATAGGGTGGGTGGATGTTATTCATTTAATCTTAAAAATAAAAATATGCCTGTGAATTACATTAATTACATCTTACATTAATTTAACATATGTCCGTTATGAACCCTTAGTCAATCTCACAGTTTTTTATGTATTTGTTGTTGTTTTTTCGATGTGAGAGTGACAAATAGGGTTAGCAAATGTATTTTGTTATACAATTTGATAATTGTGTTGATTTTTATAAAAACGCAAAGTTAAATCAATGAAAAACTATTGAAAGGAAATGTAAATTGAAACATTTCCATCAAATGTGTATCTATGTATCAAATGTATATCAAATTTGTATAATTGAGAATATAATGAATTGTACTTACCTTTAACTGTATATGATCTTTCTTTTGATACATTTGTGCTATGTTCAGCCTTTAGTTTGAACCTTACTCTTAAAGATACCTATACTATATAGTACAATGTTGCTAAGTTTATATAGTATAACACCTTAAAGAGTCTTTTTTATGCTTTAATTTGAACTTTAAAAAAAGAGATAAATCTAGATCTTAATAGGGTCAAGCATATACATCATGTGATGCAATTTGATGATAAGTGTACGGATTTTTATTAAAGCTCAAAGTTTAATCATAGACAAACTACTGCAAATAAATGTAAATTTTATTTGAACAGGCATTTCTCATGATTGGAACATATCGAAAAAGCATATTTTCATACTGTGTTGTACACCATTGCTTAAGCTGTGGTAACTTTTTTATTGTATGCGAATCTGAATCAAATATCTATAATTGGGAAGATGCTATATAGTCTTTTTCTATTATTCACCATAGAATATGCAAACCAGTTTTGACAGATGTGGAGGCGACCATTTTGGGCTCAAATAGTATGACCTACTTTCAAAGCCGGGAGCCATCAACAGAAAAAGTAGAGCACAAAAAAGGTTTTTTTCTTATTGCTCACAAACATACCTTCAAATCGATACCAAAACATTCCATTTGCAATGTATTTTACAAATCCTATGCAGCATGCACTGAACAATGTGTGCTAAGTATCAAGCTGACTGCATGTAACCCTAAAAACAGGAGTTCCGGTTTGGGGTTATGTGACCTATATGTTTGTATCAATCTCAATTCAGAGTTGTCGTTCCTTGCTCTCACATACACCTCTGCGTTAAGGGGGCAGGGGATATATGTTTGACCAAATTTCGAGTTCCAAAAGGCCGCAAACAGTCAAATTCATTTCATCAAAACAAAAAGTGACACAAGCAAGTCTTTTTGTGTCAGTGTCATAACATAGGCAACATACAATGAACATACAGCCAAACACAAGGCTGGCTTCTTCACTTGTGAAACTATGGCCCTTGATCTTTCCTCCCACCCACCTCATTTTGAATAAAAAATTAAAAATATGTGAGGCATTTTTCAAACCTTGCTGGGTATTCCGGTGAAACAGATGTGGAGTTTGATGTCGGATATACAATCAGACCACAAGCTGGATGTGACACCGCAACTCAAGTTTTCGCACCTGTAATTGAGAAAACAACATCTAAACACCTGCCTGTAGATCTTCACATTTAAAATAAACTTTGCAGCAAACCCAACTGTAATCATTTAGATAGATCTTGCAAAAAGAATTATTGTAACGAAACATCAATTAATCAGGCAGAGGCAATATTTCTTAAAAATCTTTAGCAAATATCAAAAATCAAAATATTCTAAAAGTTAAGTCTGTGACCACTGATGGTAGTGCTTCACTTGCCAAAGTTATGAGGGAGCACAATGCCAAGGTACAGGAGAAAGTCCAACATTTCAAGTGCTTTATTCATAATATGCGAAATCTACACAAGCACTTGCGTTCCGCATGCATAAAGCAGACAAAGGGAATGGATAGGCTCCTGTACTGCAAGAAATTAGCTACAGCTATCCGTACCAGAGTACGGCTCGAACTTACCAGACTGAGGAAGCTTCTGCGTGGGGACGAGTTGTACCTTGCAAGGGCTCGGGAAACAGTCACTAATGTTCTTGATTGTTTCTCGGGGTCACACGATAGGTGCAAGCACAAATCTGTTTTCTGCACTGCACATCTGAAAGGACACAGTACAAGGTATTTGCCATATGGCAAGATTGTTGTGTTGTCAGCAGCAGACAAACAACAATTGCAGAAGGTCTTAGACAAGTACTGTGGAGTACAACAGCTAAGAGACACTGTGCAACTACACAATACTAACAGATGTGAAAACATGCATAGTAGGCTGTTTTCTTATGCTTCCAAGAGCATGGTCTGGAAAAGATCATTTACAGCTCTATGCTACTCCGCAACACTCGGTGCAAGCGTGGGCCGTGGCTTATCCTTACTTCAATTTGCTGAGCGTTGTGGCATTAATATCGAGGCAAGCGATCCGATGTACAGATATGCTATGTTCACACAGAACATTGCACGGTACCACAGTGATCGCAAACAAAAACATGAATACAAGACATCTCGATATTTAAGCCACAGAAAAAGGGAATAGGGCTGTACTTTCCCAGTCATTGTACAAGGCTCCAGGTAAAGTTAAAAAAGAACATGACTATGGAATCAATCTTGGAAATTAAAATACGTAAATAGAACCAAAACAATATAACAATTTAACTGTGTAGCAGCAATATTTGTAACATTAATTTTACAACAGTGACAGGTGTCCAAACTATTTATATTACCTCAAATCTTGCAACCTGAATAGCCATAATGACGATGACATAAACCTTCATGAGCACATATTTGGCTGTTGTTATTAATGTTTTGAGGCTCATAACTTAAGTGCTTGATGTTGACACAAAGTTTATTATGGCATTAATGCGACAAATGCATTTTTGATGACATGGCATTTTTAGTTTCCAGAAAATATAGTGCGCGGTGAGCTTTAAGCCTTAGCCTTTTGCCGCGGAAACTACACCGCAGAAACACCATAGCCGTTCGGAGTGCATGCCCCCTTCCAGATGTGGCATTCATTTATTATTTGGTATTTATTATCAAATAAATGCTTTAATCTTAGTATTTCTTCATATGTTAGGTGTTCCATGAAGAAATATGTTGCCATGATGACTTTAAATAATAAGAAAAAATAATTTATGTTTTCGGCATGTTACAAACCATTTGTTGCATGGTTTTCCAATTTTAACAACTTTTTCTACCAAACTGCATACTTATCGTGCTTATTTTAGTATTCGAGCTCAAAAATGTGCAAATGTAGATGCTAGTATAAAAATATGAGTTTAAACATTGTTTTCTAGTGCAAAACCAGCACACGTGAAATTTTCCTAAAATTAGCAATGGTTTTTTTACCTCCCTTTGTTTTCCATAATATAAACCATAGCGGTTAAAAGATATATGCCAAATTATGTTCAATTTGTTACCGAAACACATTTTTGGAATATTTGTATCCATTTTTGTATGATATACACAATTTTAAAATTTTGTATTTTGCTATTAAGGGGGCAGGGGATATATTTTTGACCAAATTTCGAGTTCCGAAAGGCCGCAAACAGTCAATTCCATTTTATCAAAACAAAAAGTGACACAAGAAAGTCTTTTTGTGTCAGTGTCATAACATAGGCAACATACATTGAAAATACACTTGTGAAACTATGGCCCTTGATCTTTCCCCCCGCCCACCTCATTTTGAATGAAAAATTAAGAAATTTGACCCATTTCATGGCATGCACAGAACATTCAAACAGAATGCAATCCTAGTTTTGGCTACATTACTCATTAATTTCATCCCTGTGCTGTGTTTATTCACCTAGAAAAGTGTCTCCCATACGTTTAGATTTTTCACAATTTACCTTGAAAGTTCTGTTCTGTTTCTGCAGCGTGAAATTTTGACTTCCGCCAAAAGTGAAAACCTCCTTTTTGAAGAATCAAAATTTTCTTGCTAGGCAGCTGACACGAGTTTCAATGCTTTTTTCCAAAATTTTGAGACATTCTTTCTCAAACCTAACATAAGAAATACATCTTATTAATGCCTAATTGAATTTTAAAGACCATAGGTTACCCCTACCCTAAAGATATGTAATTTTCATGGACCCCCCTTTCCCTGATATATCCCCTGCCACCTAAGGCTCAGCATGCCTTTTTGTCTACCAAATAGGAAAAACCGAACAAACGCATTCAATGTATATTTGAGTGGATATTTAAGATCGCATGCATTAAATTAAAAAATATGACTTTTAAATTTACGATAAAATCGTGCAAAAACTTGTGAGTTTTAATGCATCTATTTGGAATTATTTTATTGCCCATTTACACAGATAAAATCATTCCAAGCACTTCACAAATGTAAACAATTGTACATATTTTTTATTGAGTGACGTTAGGCATTGATTCGACGTATATATGTATGGTGGTTTCTTAACATAAAAAAAAACATATCAATTTTATAATAATGAATTAAGACTGATATAAGATATAATGGTATGAGATGTTTTCCTTTTTAGCAGTGAATGCAATGTAACCGTCGTGCAAGAGATTGCTTAGTATACTGTAACCTCAATGATGAACGCTTGGAATGATCATGACATGAATGAGACGCTTTCGTAGTCCGTTCTGAGCCCAACACAAAGTTGAATGTAATGTAACCGTCGTGCAAGAGATTGTGTTTGTATAGGTCCCTGAACAAAACAAGCAGACAAAACGATTTAATCGAATATTTTTGAAGATTTAAATAGTCTCTGTTATCGACCAGAAAATCAAATAATCGTTCGTGTTTTTTAAGATAAGGTATTACGTAATTAGTAGAAATAAGGTTTGTCTGCATTCATTGAGGAGTAATAAAACTCAGCATGCTCAGGGACCTTTTTGTAAAGTTCTTTGGAAAGAATATGGTCTTGATTGGCATTTAACATGTTATTTAAAGGCAACACGTGATATGTTATCTTAATTACGGTATGTACACATGTTCAGATATGTGGTGTCACGGGCATACCCATAAACACTTTTAATCCACACTTGGGACATCGCCTCCCATTGAGCGGTTTCGTTCGCTCTTTTATCGCTGATGTGTTTTTTTCAAGACCTTTATCTTACTGAAATTAATCATCCGTTATAAACGAAGCAAAATCACTTATTTTTTTCGTGTTTTTATTTTTATTTATCGTACATTTAGACTTTATAAAGAAATTTGAATAAAGACCCGAGTTTAGGAAACCTCCAGAACACAATTGGAACTATTCACGTTTATTAAATTAATATTTTCGACACTATTTACGCTAAGATCACAACGTTTTCTTCAGACTTTAAATATTTTTATAAACTTTATAATTTTAATTTAATAATTTTATTCCGTAAAGAATTCATTAAATTTTATACAAAGGCATTACTGAAAGGATTGCTTAAAAAAGCAAACTTGTCATTAAACATGTCACTGAATATTGTTGCAGAGACACATATTTTATAAATTTCGCGTGTATATTTCTTATTTAACTTATATTGATTAACGATGTTTAACAAATCGACACTTGGTTTCATGTTTCAATTGTTTTCAATCCTACTGTGCGAAGTCATTTAGTACTGTTTATTGGAATAAAGCGGGTGTACACTATGATTACGCTGAAGTCTGCCAAATTCTTTAGTACCGTTTTCATTAGCGGGTCACGTGATAGCCAATCTGGCGGCGGTCAATTTATCGATTCTGGGATTGTCTATTAGGAAAACCCGCAAATGGAAAACCGACCAATTGTGATGACATTTCGCTATAATCAACAACGGGAGCTAGTTCGGATAAACGCCATTACCAAAACCGGTGAATTATAATCTACCGGTATAGGCGTCGGTTTACAACAAACTAAAGCAGTGCTCCTACAAAGACGGGAGAAAAGCGCATTATTTTACAGAGAAAAGAAAGTATGTGAAGAGTGCCGGCGAGAATCTACTATCCCGTCACAAAGCAAGCAGCAAGTTAAATGAAGTTACTAAATAGGACAAAGAGGGGACGTTGAGTCTATTAACGTGAAATGCCAATGGACTCGTGCGGAACATCGATGATGTTGACTTATGTTATGTTAAAAACTATGACCTTACGTGTCCTTATTTTATTATCTGAAACCTGGACTAACAGCAAACGGCAGAAAAACGTCGTCACTGACGGATACACCAGTTTTCATTTACCTGGCAATAAGCGTTTCGGAGTCAAAAAAGGTCGCTACAGCGGCGGACTGACCATGTTCATTCGAAACGAATCGTCAGACAATCCAAACATAGTTGTATTAAATAAAATGGAATAGTATTGGTAAAGCTTAAACTAAGAAAAACTACCAGAATACGTAGAAAAGTCTCAAATTGTGGTCAACTCGAGTCTGGTCGAGCAATTCCATACTTCTCTTAAAGAAAATACTCATATAATAAACAACACCCAGGAACATATAAATGACGAAATAAAATGTACCACAGATTTCATTCATATAAATTCGTGAAAGTATTTTGCAATACTATGACCCCAAATGAACATTATAAAAATGAAAATAAAAAAAACAACAATCTCCGAAATGGTTTGACAGTTATTGTTATTTTACAGAGAACAGTTTCTTACGTGCGAGATACACGTTAAACTAATAAAAAACAAATGAAAATATATACACCATTTCGTAAAAACGAGCATACTATACAACAACATAAGAAAACAAACAAAAGCGAAATACAAAATAGCGGAAGACAAAAAACTTAAAAATAAAAATACCGCTATCCCAGTGGACAAATTTAAGAGTAGCCCATTGTCCGGGAATGCCAAAAACGCAGGGAGCCGATTTGCCGGGTGCCGTTTGTCTGGATACAATTTGTTTGTACCTTTTAACATTTTTTACCAATTTTTAAGATGATATAATACGACATGACAAATTAAAACAAGATAAGTATTGATGCAAAGCACCAAAGGGCGTCGGGAATTTCAGTTTAAAAGGCACTCGATGAAGTTACATGGAACGATTTTTTTCTACTGTAAATATTAATATATTGGCCGATTATTTTAAACAAAGTAGAAAAAGATACTGGTATAACCATGATCTATGATTTTGTGTTATAACCCCCAAATAACCATTATTTATGATGGTGTGTTATCACCCCCAAATAACCATTATCTATGATTTTGTGTTGTAACTCCCAAATATTTCATAGTTCATTTTATTTACATTGGTTTTATTTTTTTACTGGTATCCGTGTGCAGTTTTCATTAATGGAACAGAACTGTGTAGGTTTAAATAAATCTCCTTCATCTTGTAAGCGTAATTTCATATTTTTCTCAACTTCAAGGGGAGATGATTCTGAACTTATACTTACGTTGCTCATTTGCGATAGGGGTTGAGTACTCATTGATTTGAAAACACTGTAAAAGTTTGAAAAAAATGAATGAAAACTGTAAATTGTATAAAGAAGCTGCATTTCACAATACTTTGAAATTCAGTAAAAGATCATAATAGATTTATTTCTCCGATATTTATCATTTTTAATAGGGTTCGAGTAATACTGATATAAAAACACTAAACAAGTTCGGAAAGATTCAGACGAAAGTTGTGAAATCTTTTAAACAAGTGGAAATTGTTAATTTTGTCAAATTTAATAGAAAAAATCTGGACTTGTTGTCCCGATGTTTCTCATTTTAAAAGAGGTAAAAATGCTCATTGATATGAAGACACTGTACGTTTGGAATAAATCTTATGAAAAATATTGACATAATCACCTAACCAAGCAGTGTTTCACTTGTTTTTTAAATTTCAAAGAGACATTATTCTGGACGTATGGTCCGATATTGCTCATATAGAGTTTGGGTTGGGGCCTCATTGATAAAAAATCCTGTGAAAGTTTGGGAACAATCGGGTGAAAATTTTGGACTTCGAACAAGGATTTCAAAAATTCTCACATTCTAAGGAAGATAACTATGAACGTAATGGTCGGATAATGTTAAAGGGCCCTTACCACCTGGATAGTAATACGTGTCGCGCATAGCGCTCTGTATGTGGTTCTTAAAAAAAACTCCGAGGACTGCTTGACTCTAGGGAAACGGGTTGCTGAGACACAGCTCCTCCTTGATAAGCGGCTGCTTCCTTTATCACAACTCATTGTTACAATCAATAATACGTGTCGCGCATTGCGCTCTATATGTGGTAGGGATAGGCCTATCATAGACAACCATAAAAATACATGGATAGTAGATGTGTTGTTTGCAGTTATTTGTTAATATAAAAACACGTGTATTTTTTATTAGATATTTAAGTGATTTAAGAAATTTTAATTAACGTTGTCACCACTTTGCATCCATTAATTTTAATAAAAATGTCCAAGTGTAGTAAAACTGATTTTAAAATGTCTACTAAAATAAAGCTTTATTATATTTATTAACCTGACTTAAAAAAATTGTCAGCCGCTGAACAGTTCCGTTCGTGCCGGAACCCGGGATTGAACCGGGGGCCTTTAGATGACTGTTGCGTAAACAACTCCAGTCTTACGCTCTCCCAACTGAGCTATTCCGGCTGGCATTCACTTATGTGCTGCAATTTTGTGAAGTTGTGTATAGCGATCGTTATTATATGTCTATTAATAAACTAATACATTGTACATTGTACGTTTTCGTACCACTATCAATAAACTTGCTTGCGCGAGGTCGTCAAATATCGTACGAAATTGATTCTCCACTAAATAAGCAAATTATAAAAACCACAAAATAAATATATTTTGATTATGTTTTGATTTTATACAAAACATCATTTGTTTTTATACAAAATCAGAAAGTTTCGCGTATTTGCCCAGTCCCTGTGATCTTTCCCCTGTGATTAGTTGTGGATCAGTTATTCATTAAAACAATTAGCTTTGCATTATTGGCAATAAATGTTGTAATAAATGTAATAGGCACAAATGCAGTTCCTATGTATACTTATTTACACAAAAATCACCACTATGTAAGATATTCTTAAAACAAGAATATATACATTGATCCGTAAAATAACGTCTCCTCTCATAAGCGAAAAAAAATGCAGTACATACTAGTCGCCGCCCTCCAGAGCGACGCCAATGATGACATTATATTCATGTTTACAAAACACGTGGTACTGTCCCCCCTACACTAGCTGAAACGGACATGAATTCCGTTCGGACGGTTACCAAGGTTTTGAGCTTAAAATGAGCTCATCCAAAATGACTAACCATTTCGATAGAAGATTCGTTAAATAAACACAATTTAGTATTTTGCATTGCATCGATACGTGAATCCAAAAATTTACACACCAGTCACACATTTAAAACTGCACATGATTTCGCTGATAAAAATGCAACAAAGCAGATAACAATTTGGGCGTGCAGACGTTGCTATATGTCTAGAGTGTCGTCTGTCATTTAATTAAAGTTATATAATTAAGCGTCAACAGTATTATTTACTGTCAGTTTTGTCGACAGAGCAAACATACTTTCGCCTGGTTGAAATTAATTCATTACACCGTGCGATAGTCTAATTTATTACCGAAAAATCATTCTTATCCCTGATTCTTTGAGATGTAACGTAACAACCAAATATCTGAACAAGATCATCACTCATTATCACATTGAATGCTGAAACATACATGTCTAAAGGCTTGACAGTGTGCACGATGGTGCACATATATTTTGTTTAATTGGTCTTTTTAAATTAAGTGAGATATTTATATCCAATTGAAAGTCCGGGGCAATACTGTCAAAATGCCCTTTAACAACTCTTGTGACATGCGGCTGTAGTCTATTTTCTCTGTATTTTTTTTACAGCGAAACACATGTAATCATCATAGATGTATAGCTTAGTATTCATTTTATACTATATAAATATCTTATGTGGTCTTATTTATACAAAATTACCTGGATATTTATGAAAAAACACCATCTTCCTTTAAAGAGAGAAGGCATTTGTTCACCATTAACATTTATATAGTCAGTAAATTGTAAGCAACAAACATAAAAATTCAGTCCCCCAGTCATCGAGTTTTTAAAGAGTTCATCTTTGCTTAAGTAATAATGCATCAATTTTTTTATTCTAACAAAAAAGAGTAGTCATTTATGCCTAAACAGTTCTGCTTTCCGAAAGCAAGGACGTCAAACACAAGCTTTAAAACATTAAATTTTATAGTTTTAATTATTAAACAAGAAGGCCATGATGGCCCGATATCGCTCCACTGCTGAAAAAAAAGGCTGAAAGAAATATTCTCGGCATATGCAAATACTTAAATATAGGCCCTATTTAAGCAGACGTACACTTTTGTGACCCCGTGGGCTGGGTCAAATTTAACCCGAAGGGGCATAATTTGAGCAAACTTTGTAGAAGACTACTATATCTCACTACATACAAAATGTGGTAGCCCTAGGTCCTAGCGTTAAGGACAAGAATATTTTAAAAGTTTTCACAATATAAGCAAGATATAAGCGTATATAATGTTCAATTTTGTGACCCGGTCAGGGTCAAATTTGACCCTAAGGGCATAATGTGAACAAACTTGGTAGAGGACTATAAGTTGTTACTGCACACCAAATTTGGTAGCCATAGTCCGAATGGTTTTCAACAAGAAGATTTTTCACAAGATAGACGCTTTATAAGCGTTTATTAAATTTTTTGACCCCCGGGGCAGGGTCAAAGTTGAACCCAGGTGCATAATTTAAACCAACTTGGTAAAGAACTATAAGATGTCACTACATACCAAATTTGGTAGCCCTAGGCCCAATGGTTATGGAAAAAACGATTTTTAAAGTTTTCACAAAATAAGCCCTTTATAAGCATATATTCAAGTTTGTGACCCCCGGGGCAGTTTTAAATTTGACCAGAGGGGCATATTTTGAAAAAACTAAGAAGAGAACTAATACATGTCACTACATACCAAATTTGGTAGCCCTATGCCATACAGTTATGGACAAGAAGATTTTTAAAGTTTTCACAAAATAGGCCTTATATAAGCATATGTTCAATTTTGTGACCCTCGGTGCAGGGTCAAACTTGACCCAAGGGGCATAATTAGAACAAACTTGGTAGAAGACTATAAGATGCCACTACATACCAAATTTGGTAGCCCTTGGCCCAATGGTTATGGAGGCAAAGATTTGTAAATTTTCACAAAATAGACCCTATATAAACATATGTTCAATTTTGTGATCCCCGGGGCAGGGTCAAATTTGACCCCAGGGACATAATTTGAACAAATTAAGTAGAGGACTATTAGATGTCTCTACATATCAAATTTGATAGCCCTAGGCCTAATGGTTATCGACAGTAAGATTTTGAAAGTTTCACAAAATAGGCCTTATATAAGCAAATTTGTTATTTTGTAACCCCCGGGGCAGAGTCAAATTTGACCCCAGGGGCATACTTTGAACAAATTTGAAAGAAGTTCACCCCAGGAACATTCCTGAGAAATTTCACCAGAAAAGGACCAGTAGTTTAGGAGAATATGTTTAGAGGAAAAGTGAATGCACGGACGGACGCACGCACGCACGACGGACACAGGACCATGACAAAAGCCCCGCTGGCCTTTGGCCAGTGGAGCTAAAAAGATATTCGGCGTATATCCTGGTTTTGTAATATAGTACGAAAAATAACGTTTTTATTTGATTCTGTATTAGAAACGAAGAAGAAACCTTTTCTTTTCAAAGTAAAAGTTTTATAATTATGATAAATTGCCAGGACATAATTATGGGCCTTTGTTTTTGACATCTGATATCTTGTGAAGCTAAAAATGGTGCCCTAATACGAATGATACACGACATGTAGTAAAACAAAACAAAATTACTTTGTGTTTGCGAGATAGAGAACATTATAAAAAACAATGAAAATTTTATTTGCATATTAAATACAACACACTTTGACAACAAAAAGTATTGTTTGTATAATCAATATGAACATAATCTAAGTTGCTGCCAATATGGGATCCCTACCAGGATTTGAACCTGGATTTCCTCTCCATATAGAAAGGTTTGTTTGCTGACACTATAAGGATGTTCTAATTAACAGCAACAATATTTGTTACAATTATTTCTGTCAACTATTTAATTATTTAATTAAGTCTTGACACAAAATGTGTAAATACAAGTTTGAAGCTTTTTAAAAACAATTTATTCTCCAATTTTTTTAGGCAACTGTCACATTGATAATGACATGTATCATAAGGGCTCGCCTTTAAAGCTGCTCTGGATCAGGAACTTATGTTTTTTCACCAGCTGTGAACCTGAAATCAGAAAAAGATTATTTAAAACCTCTGTTTTTGTTATAGAAACTATTAAATTCTTTTTTATTTCAGTAGATTATTGATCCCTATAAAATTCTGGACACATAACCCAACAACTCGTTGAAAATGTGTTTGCTTATTTACATATGTGAGTAAATGTGTTGGTACATGTGACAGTGAGGCGGTAAGAAAATGCAACAACTAAATCGAAGCAAATAACTGTTTATGGATGAGATCTACAATTGTATGTTTTTTATACTAGCAATTAAGTAGCAAAGTAATGAGACTAACTAAATATGTCATTTTGGGCTGCACAAACTATTAAAATCTTTATAATGTTTAATGAACTTTATATACAAACAGGGCCGAGTGGCAACAGTCTACAAGATAAAACGTTTAATTACTTGTACGGTAAGAAATAACAGTTTTTAATTGATGTAACATGCATCAAAATCCCAAATAGTTTAAACAAAAAACACAGAAATAATAATTGACTAGATAGTATAATGACATAAACAGACAGTAAAATAGAGTTTTGGAATAGTCATGTTCATCAGATCAAGTACAAATTGGGACAATCATAGCTCTACACAGATTCCAACTAGTATTTCAATCTAAAAGTAACAGATAAAGAAAAAAAATGTACACAGAACATGTGCTTGGACAGTTATGGGATTATTTCATCAAAATTTCTTCAAGAAAGTATAACGTACTGAAAAGTTTAGCTTTAAAAAAAAAACCTTAACAATAATGTTACAGATATTCACATGAAAACACGTTACTGAACTCAACATAAAACACTTAAATTTTTTTCAATCACTTAACATTTAGTGGGTCTCACTAAACACTGCAAAGACACACACAGTCTAGCAAAGGCTACAAAGACAAGTAAGTCAGATCAAAACACAAATACGTTAAACAGTGTATCCTTTATTCAATAAATTTAAGACTATTAGGGGAATATATTTAGGAAGAACAAAGATTTTAACATAAATAACTGTTTTTATTTGGTCTACAGTAGTTTTGATATAATTCCAGGCAAGTTATAACAAAGGCAATCCAAGAGTTACAGTGGGTTTATTAGACTTTGCAGCATATGTTTGACTTTGTGTACCTTTACTACACTGTGTGTGTTTTGTAGTGTTTAGTGTGACCGTTTCGGCATGTAAACAATAGCTTCTTTTAGTTTAAGACATGTGATTAATGCTATAATGCTTCTTAAACTAAGGAGAGACGTTTCGGTGTAATGTTTAGGAAATGTTTTTAATCATGACAGTTTTTAATTTATTGTAATTTAGATGAACATGTTCTTTACAATATATTCATATTTCTGTTCAAATGATATGCATCAATTGTTCACCGTGATTTTTGCATTATTAGCCAATGTACGATTCGGATTTATTCATTTGGGACCTACTGGCGGGAATTTTTATATGAATTTAACTGGTCATGATAAAAGGTATAATAAGGTCAAAAGTGACGTAAAACAGCTATGCCGAAAAAAAGAAAAAAAAGAAAGGACGTCTTCCTTAACCCTTTACCACTTAGATGCGTATTTTGACGCATTTGTAGTCACTTAGAAAGTTAAATTTTATTAAAGACTTTTCTTACTATATTCAAGTTTTATAGGCTTCATTTCCAACCCTTAAATACTGATGAGAAGTAAACAGCATAAAACCTGAACAGACTGCGAGTTTCTTGCAGGCTGTTCTGGTTTTATGCTGGTTGCAAAATCCATTTTCACTTTGCTTCTTATGGGGGAAAGAGTTAACTGGGCTCAATCCACTGACCCTTGGAGTTAAAGTCAAGCGCTTAAACCAAGGGGGCCATCAGTGCTCCCATAGTCAGTGGTTTATTGAATACTTTATATAAGCATTAATTGAAATATCACACAATCAAACTATAACAAAAGAACTCTCCAAATTATTTGTGTCATTAAATGCTATATTGATAAATGTAAACATCGGATCTGAAAAGCTCCAATAAAAAACAAGAATAAAATTAAATAAAATACAAAAGTAACCCTCAATTTGGCTAGAACCATTGACCCCTGGTCTACCGCTTAGACCACTCGGCCTTCCATGCGTATACAATGAGTGATGTATTTTATACTTTATGTAAGCAATCCTCGTAGTGTCACAAAATATAACGAAAAAAGTCAATTTAAAAGGTGCCTTTTCATAGATTTTAGCATGTATTAAAATGTGTTTTTAAATGCATTATATTGATAAATGGATCTTTAAAAAATCCAGTTAAAAATCAAGAATAGAATTAAAATAAGGAAAAAAGTAGTCCTCATCAGGGCTCGAACCACTGACTTTCAGTGTCCTGGATTAAAAGTCTACCACTAAGACCACTCAAACATCCGTGCTTATTGAATGAAGGATGTATTTTATACTATATATAAGCAATTTTCATAACCTCACAAAATATAACGACAACAACAGAACTTTCCAAATTATTAAATCGTTTCGCGTTGCAACACTTTATAATTTTTAGGCTTTTAAATCGTCAAAAGATGCATATAATGTCTATTTTAGAGCATGGCAAATGTTAAGTATTACTGTTTCTTTGCAAATATCATAACTAAAGGCTAATTTTAATAGGATTAAAATGTTTAATTTTTATGACAAAAGTTCATGCTGTGCAAGATTTTAATTTTAGAACGGTGACATGAACTCACCATTTATCTGATTGGTCAATGTTGTATCTCGTGCGCACGAGATCCGCGAACAATGTTTCATACTTGTTTTTGTAATAGATGAACACACAGCGTTGTTTAAAATGTACTTGAAAATAATTTTATTACTGTTATCCCACTCACCCTTTTTAAGAAATTGATAATTATCATAATTTGATCTTTGAATCATTTAAAATACACTATTTGTACAGAATGTATATGTATGGAATATATGTTATAGTCATGTTGAATTGTAATTGATTATTCAGTTATAGGCACATTGGTTTATCATTGTGAATGGACTTTAATTAATAATATTTTATTTCAGTCATTGCTCAAAAGAGATTAAAGTTTTGGTGTGCTTTTGTAAATATACAAAAGTGACTTTGTGTTAAATGTATATTTATGTATGTCTGTATTTATGTTTATGTTTGTTAATTGTCAATTAAACTGTAACAAATAATGCCTTTCATTGAATTTGTAATGAATTGCTTCGAGTTTGTAAGAATATTCGATATGTTGCTGTACTTTTGTATGTGGCTTAATATGAATATTTTTTGAATTATTACATTTGAACTATTATTGTATTTAAACATGTGTTTGTAATAGTTTAAATGATTGATTATTGACTTTACGTCTCGATTGATTGAACACTCTTTAATATGATAGCTGATTCATATTATTGAACCTCTGTGTAACAAGAACAACTAAAATTTGATTATCATTTAAATGTTTTATTTGTGTTTTAATATGAATTCATTCTAAGGATCGAACAATTAAATGTTTTTTCGTTAAAAGTTGACTTTACCTTAAAGAATTATTAACTTGTTGAAAATATATAGTTATTAGAGTAAGGAAACTATGCCTTACTTTAAGAATTCTACTTAAGAATGAGTTCCTTTAAATAAAAACTTGCGGAATAAAAATAACCAAAATATGCGAATCTGAAATTGTTTTTAAATTTCCCAATTAAACTAAACGTGAAAAGGCCGATTTAAAATTAACTCACTGTCATAGTCCAAGTAATTAGACGTAATATACCGATGTATACATGTATCGACACTATGGCGGCAATTTATATTGACTATATAGTTATTGATAATTTATAGGTGTAGATCTTCTTGAATGCTCTGAGCTTTTATGAGTACAAACGTACAGCTCAGAGTTGTATGATATATAGCTAGGGGTTGTATTATTGCTGGAAACTTTACATTTAAACAAGTTTTTAATTATGTTGTGGGAATTCACAGATCTACACTTATTATTATTAAAAGAATGTTATCTTGAAACAGACGAGCTACAAACAACACTTTTTAATTTTTCTTCTTTACGTCAGGTTTGAAACCGTGTAACAGCCATCTTGTATTCAAAAGTAGTTCCAAGGCAAATCCAATATGACGGCCGCCTTCGTACATCAGAGGGACGGTGTGGTGTAGCCCACTGTCCGAAATGTTCAGATTGCAGAATACGGGCGCCAGAATGGGGTGAGAAATGGTTACACTACACCTACAAAAGGAACGCTAAATAGGATGCACCTGACTGCGACCCTAATTAAAATGACTCATGCGAGAAATAGAGTAATTAGGCTGCATGCACGGGGCCGACCGTAATTAAAAGTCCCGGCCGAAACTAGTTTAACCCGATAAGCAGTCGCCGGCTGGTCAGCGTGCACTAGGTCTCTTCCGGGGGATAACTCTTGTTCGTCCGAAAGGGGCACTTAAAGGGGCATACCCATTCACAGGCAAAAATGTCGCGTATTCCGCTAAGTAGGTTGCACCTGGCTCCGACCGTAATTCAAAGTCCCGGCCGAAACTAGGTCAGCCCGACAGGCAGTCGACGGCTGGTAAGCGTGCACTAGGTCTCTTCCGGGGGATAACTCTTGTTCGTCTGAAAGGGGCCCTTAAAGGGGCATACCCGCTCACTGGGAAATGACGCATACGACAAATAGACTAAATAGGCTGCATGCACGGGGCCGACCGTATTTAAAAGTCCCGGCAGAAACTAGTTCAGCCCGATAGGCAGTCGCCGACTGGTCAGCGTGCACTAGGTTTCATCCGGGGGATAACTCTTGTTCGTCCGAAAGGGGCCCTTAAAGGGGCATACCCACTCACAGGCAAAAAATGTCGCGTAATCCGCTAAATAGGTTGCACCTGGTTCCGACCGTAATTCAAAGTCCCGGCCGAAACTAGGTCAGCCCGACAGGCAGTCGACGGCTGGTAAGCGTGCACTAGGTCTCTTCCGGGGGATAACTCTTGTTCGTCTGAAAGGGGCCCTTAAAGAGGCATACCCGCTCACTGGGAAATGACGCATACGAGAAATAGGCTAAATAAGCTGCATGCACGGGGCCGACCGTAATTAAAAGTCCCGGCCGAAACTAGTTCAGCCCGACAGGCAGTCGCCGGCTGGTCAGCGTGCACTAGGTCTCTTCCGCGGGATAACTCTTGTTCGTCCGACAGGGGCCCTTAAAGGGGCATACCCACTCAAAGGCAAAAATGTCGCGTAAAACGCTTAATAGGTTGCACTGGCTCCGACCGAAATTAAAAGTTCCGGCCGAAACTAGGTCAGCCCGACAGGCAGTCGACGTCTGGTCAGCGTGCACGAGGTCTTTTCCGGTAGATAACTCTTGTTCGTCCGAAAGGGGCCCTTAAAGGGGCATACCCGCTCACTGGGAAATGACGCATACGAGAAATAGGCTAAATAGGCTGCATGCACAAGGCCGACCGTAATTAAACGTCCAGGCCGAAACTAGTTCAGCCCCATAGGCAGTCGCCGGCTGGTCAGCGTGCACTAGGTCTCTTCCGGGGAATAACTATTGTTCGTCCGAAAGGGGCACTTAAAGGGGCATACCCATTCACAGGCAACAATGTCGCGTAATACGTTAAATAGGTTGCACCTAGCTCCGACCGTAATTCAAAGTCCCGGCCGAAACTAGGTCAGCCCGACAGGCAGTTGACGGCTGATCAGCGTGCACTAGGTCTCTTCCGGGAGATAACTATTGTTCGTCCGAAAGGGGCCCTTAAAGGGGCATACCCGCTTACTGGGACATGACGCATACGAGAAATAGGCTAAATAGGCTGCATGCACGGGCCGATCGTAATTAAAAGTCCCGGCCGAAACTAGTTCAGCCCGATAGGCAGTCGCCGGATGGTCAGCGTGCACTAGGTCTCTTCCGGGGGATAACTCTTGTTCGTCCGAAAGGGGTCCTTAAAGGGGCATACCCACTCACAGGCAAACATGTCGCGTAATCCGCTAAATAGGTTGCACCTGGCCCCGACCGTAATTAAAAGTCCCGGCCAAAACTAGGTCAGCCCGAGAGGCAGTCGACGGCTGGTCAGCGTGCACGAGGTCTCTTTCGGGGGATAACTCTTGTTCGTCCGAAAGGGGCCCTTAAAGGGACATACCCACTCACAGGTAAAAATGTCGCGTAATACGCTAAATAGGTTGCACCTGGTTCCGATCCTAATTAAAAGGCTGTCAAATAGACTAAACAGGCTAAATAGGATGTATGTTTTAACCTTTGTACTAAACTTTCTAAAAAGGCGGAAAAGTCTGTTAAATATGATAAATAGGCTAATAGGATGTTAAATAGGCTAAATATTCTAAAAAGGGTGTATATGTCAACGTATGTACTAAACTTGCTAAATAGTCTAAATAGGGTGTTAAATAGGCTAAATAGGATGTATTTTTTAAACTTTGTAAAAAACTTTCTTAATAGGATAAATAGGCTGAAATTGCTGTTAAATATGCTAAATAGGCTTAATAGGATGAATATTTCAGCCTATGTACTAAATAGGCTAAATAGGCTAAATAGCTTACTTCACACACGTCGTTAAAAGTCATTTCACGCAAAATATATTAATGCATATAGGCGTTGATTTGTATTTAAGTGTAGTTGTCCTGCTACTATGGGAGTCTGCCTTGGGACCAATGAATATTGTTTCATAAGATATCTGCACGCATGGATCATTGATTTGATAAGTAAGTAAGTGTACACTAAAGTAATGTTTGTGTGGTGAATACCAGTTCTACATAAGCATATACTTTGCTATTCAGCACAGCAACCTCAATATATATATACATGCCTATATACATACCTAGTTATTTTTAAAATCATGCAGATGTATGTGGATATCCAACAGACGTTTTCAAAATATACGAGGTATACATTGGTTTATTTACGTTGAAATCAAGATACATTTGAAAATCATGCCTACTCTTAACCCTTACCCATATATATTGTAAATTCAAGTGTGTAAGGTCCTTCATCAGCGAGAGTAAATTAACTAATACAACATTTATAAACATGATGTGGACGCAAAAGACATAGACTTAGATACTGAGCTTAAACTTTAACGTATTTTATGAACGCAGTAACAACATACTTTTAATCGGTATCAAATGTTTCAAGTATGTTTTATCATCTTTTAAACGATAATTTTAGCAAATTAAATAATAGTTGATTATCATGGTATGTACGGTACTCAGACGTGTACCTATACTTTGAAAGATTACGTACATGACCTGTGTGACCTTGATATTTAATCTACTAAGCTCTTAATCAAATACATTGGCCTGTCGCCATAGAGACCTAGGATGCAATTAAAATGTGAAAGCAAAATTATTATTAATTATTACGAGATTAAATGAAAATCAAGAAAAACATAATTTTGAAACTTGCCGAGACAGTATTGGACGACACAAAGTATACGTGTATATAAACGAAACCTGAATACTGTCAAGGTATTTTAAGAAATTTTCCCCATAAATCTGCCAGTATGGTACGTAGAAGATCATTTCTAAAAGACGTAGCGATGGTCTTGAATTTGGAAAAATATATGCAATGTACATGATCCCGAAGCTTACAACAAATACCAGAAACACACGCACGAACCCTATCTGATAGATGATCTGAAAACCATGCTTATATGATTTAATGACATAGTCATGCAAAGTGACAAATAGTACCTGTTGGTGCAACACAATTATAATCTCAGAATTAAACATACATGAGCATTACCATCTTTTCTAACATGATAATTTTTGGCCCCATTTTCTCTTCGATGAGGAAGCTGTGGAGAGCGCGTAAGTAAAAAAAGTGCCAATGCGAAACTAAAATGTTATTGTTTGCAAACATAAAGTAAACACGCGAATAAAAATGAATTGTTATCAAACATGTTATGTCACTTTCTTCAAGTTGTTACTGGATTTTTCAATATAAGAATCGTCTATTAATTTAAATGTGTAGTAGAAATTTAATCAACGGCATTTAACAATTAGTTAGTTTTACTTTATATGTAACTTTTGATTAAAATGTGACAAATTTGCACAAATAAATATTGATATGGACTGCATATCAGGACAATGACAATAAACTTTAAAACCAAACACTAACTTTTAACATGATCTTTTAACTGTTACCTTTTAATATGTTCATCTGTATAATTCCTTTTTATTCACCCGAGTATCTACACAGGGCATATGACAGCCAAAACATATAATATATGCATTACGGCCTGTATTATTTACGACCATTTTACACATGAACAATATTGTGGTTGTACGCCTGTGGATTATTTTTATTTCGTTTCCGAATGACTTGTCCGAATTTGAGTACTGTCACCTGCCTCGTGATTTTCACTGTTGTTGTATTTGTATTTTAATCTCATCTTTAGCACTATGTAAAACATTATTATGTATATTACATTACTGCTGAGTTATAATGACCACAGTTACATATTAACAGTTATTTTACGATAAAACTTAACTTGTCCATGAGACGCCAGTTCATTGTCAGCCATGTGTCGCAGTGCTTTATGGTCGGATAAGTCATCTCTTTTAAAATAGCTTTCTTCACGATGTCTTATTTTAGATCAACGGTAATGTTTACATGTTCTAGTATTTATTTGACCCTTTTTGTATTCGTCGTTTAAAGAGACATATCGACTCAGCTCAATCACGAAAACTTAGAGGCAGGTCCTTTTATATTAACATTAACAGTAAAAGCTTTATATTCACTTCTATTTATTCGAAAGAGCTTATTTAACATCATACTTAAAGTACTTACCTGTGACATTTCATTACGACAGTTTGAAGCATTTATTGATGTTCGTATGTTCATAAAATTGGTTGCCATTATCAATTGTAAAAGACTCATGCATTAAACAAGTAAACTTGTAACACTTCAAATAATGAACTGTAGGAAATCTGATGCTCACGTGAAAATACACCAACTGCCTTTATAAGAATATATAAACAGGTACTAATGTAATGATTTTTGAGTTGCATACAGAATTGATTATTTTGTTCAACGTGCGACAATAAAAGTTAATTACTTTTTTAACAGTGTTGTTTGCATTCCTCATATGTTTAAAAGTGCAGCATGGACGGCTGAAAGGTCAGTGTATTACTCATACGTACACAAGCGTTCACAGGAGGAACGTAACAAATGGTAGCAGCGTCGGTGATAGAAGTTGTACCTTGTTTCACAGTGATATGAACTTTACTCTCCGAAAATAGAAACTTACGGATAGAAATAACATTAAACTTGCAAACCTAAGAGCTATATGGAACACACGTTAACAGTAAAATAAAGCGCTGTATGCAACGTTGAACATTAAGAAGTTAAAATATAAGTAACCTACTTAAAGGTAACGTAAAATACAATATTAATAGCATTATTTTAATAAACGGTAAGTGTTACAAATTGTCACCTATAAAGACTATTTAACAAAAATAGATTTACACATAAGCTAGGCGTTTTAAGTACAACATGAATGAACCGCAGCAAGAAGACAGCGACGGCGAAATTTACTTCCGGTATCGACCATGAAGTGCCGGATGTGAAGGGGAAAGATCGGAAATAACAGGTGATGGATCAAGACGATACTTGGCTGCGGAAATGACGGAATTAAATGGCATTGCGGAAGACGAGACGGCGGGTTCCAGCACAAGGGCGACCGACGGGGCTGTCGTAACAAATTTAACAGGTGATGGATCGCTACAGAAGACTGTTGCAGAAAAGTCTGCTATTCTTAAAGATGTTATTAGCGAGCTGAAGATTTTAAAGGAATCCGGTATTAGTCATGCAAGAAGTGCAGAAGACAATTACAACAATAACAAAACGCCAGCGATACACATAGACACACCATCGCCAGAGTATGCAGTGTCAGATGTTTGTGCCAATGTCGCGCAACGCGTGCAACAGATGCAACCTATGTATCATCGCGACGGACGCTACACAGATGAAACAGGCTACGCCGAGTACCAACAGGTTCCAAACAGGGAGCACGCCTGGCATAGACACCGCAGCGCTCGCAACTTTCATCATTACAATGAACGGCTCTATGAAAACGAACCAAGAGCAACAGCCGTGCGTCACAACAAACAAACGACCGTTAAAATAACGCCCTACAACGGTACCGAAGAATGGACCACGTGGATAACGCAATTTGAGACTATAGCGTACAGGTGCGGGTGGAGTGAAGATGAGAAACTCGATCAACTCCTACCTAGTCTTAAAGGTACCGCGGCTCAATTCGTGTTTTCACAATTATCATCGCATACCATCAACTGTTATGCTGACCTTATAGAGGAAATGAATAGCAGGTTCCGGGTGATCGAGACTCCGAGGTCGTTCGCGGCTAAATTTAGCAGAAGAGCACAGCGTCATGGTGAGACAGTAGAGGAATTAACAGCAGACCTGAAAATGCTGTATGATAGGGCACACCGTTGTAGAGATAGACAAACGAGGGAAGAAGATTTGGTTAGGCATTTCCTTGACGGATTGTATGATGAAAAAATCAAGTTTGAAGTCGAGTTCAACAAAGAACCACGTACAGTAGATGAAGCAGTCTACCACGTTGTTAATCTGGTGCAGATCCGAAATGGGAGTAGGAATGATAGAAAAGGGCGAATCAACACACGCCGAGCATACGAAACAAAAACGGACGAGAAGCGATATTCGGAAAACAACAATCGCCGCCGTTTTACTGATAATTACAGTGTCCCGAATACAGATCCTCGTAAGATCCCTGTGATAACAACTAGTGATAACGAAAACAATAGGCAAAGTAGTCCGATTCAGAACGAGCTCTTTCAAGGGTTACTGGCCAGAAATGAGAAGCTTGAAAAGGAAAGAGTAAGGAAACATGCAGTGAACAAAAGTGAAGTTGAATGATATAGCTGTCGTGGAATTGGTCACTACGTGAGTGAGTGTCCAAAACGGACCAATGCAAATCGTGAAATGGATTCAAGCAGTTTAATTGAAACTACCAAGGACCGACCCTTGCGGCCAAAGGGAGGTCCCAATAAAGAAAACAGGCCAGAAAACTGAAGAGATAGCAGATAGTACGGTGCCTACTAAGCACGCTGAACATATCGCAAGAGGTAAAGTGAAGAGAAACTAGGTTGAAGGTGTCTACGTGAGAGGTTACGTGAACGACACGCCTGTTACTTTCACCGCCGATACGGGTGCCTCTCACACAGTAGTTTCCACTAGAGTTTTTAAAAATATTTGCGCAGCGAAAAGGCCTTCGCTAGCTAAGTCCTCGTGTTTGTTTGGGGTCGGTGGGTCGCCAATAAAGGAGGCAGGAAAAGCGAGCCTTACGTTAGAAGTAGGACCGATGAAGATTGAACAAATGGCCATAGTTGCAGAGATCGAAGACTATGCTCTGTTAGGATATGACATTTTGAAAGGTTCAAAAGGTGGTCCGGCGGATATACTTCTTAGCAGCAATAAAATAGTTATTGACGGAGTGGAGAGTCCAATTTTTCAAGTAGGAAAGCACAATAAGACCAGGCGAGTGATGGTAGCTGACGATATCAAAGTACCTGGTTTAACTGAGATGATTATAGATGTTTTTGTGGAGCGATATGAGGAGGACGAAGATGACGAATGTGAGTTTGTAATAGACCCAGATGACAGGTTTTACGATCAGTACCCTTTGCAAATGGCATCAAAATTGGTTGATTTAAATCGAAATCCAACCTGCCAATTAAGAGTGTTGAATCCAAGTGACACAGTAGTGGATTTAAAACAGGACGCAGTTATCGCACTAGCTGAGGGAGTTGAGAGAATACTTAGTGTAGTATCTCCGGCTGAAAATGCAGGCAAACCGCGTGAACGTTCAAATATTCGCCGAATACAGGTTGAACAGCAATCAACGGATAGTAAGACAATAGAGTTTCAAGAAGCCAGTGAGTCTGAAGTGCCAGAACATTTGATACCACTTTACAAAAAAGTCAATAGAAGGCGCTTTGGTTAAACCGGACGGGTTTCCGTTACCAAGGGTACAAGACTGTTTAGACGCAGTGGCCGGATCAACTTTGTTTAGCAGCTTTGACCTCACTAGCGGATACTTTCAGATCCAACTGAAAGCCGAAGACCGACCGAAAAGTGCATTCTGTTGCAAGTATGGTCACTATGAAATGACCAAAATGCCATTCGGTTTAAACAATTCAGCGAGTACCTTTCAACGCATGATGGAATTGGCATTGCAAGGACTACAGTGGGAGACGTGCCTCATTTACATCGATGATATTGTGCTGTTCGGGGTTTCGTTCAGTCAGTACATGGAGAAAGTCTCTCAAGTCCTTCAGCGGATACAAGAAGCCGGAATGAAGCTTAAGCCAGAAAAGTGCAACTTACTGCAAACGGAGGTAGTTTTCTTGGGACATGTAGTCTCCGGTCAAGGTGTTAAACCGGACCCATCTAATGTCCAGAAGATCATTGACTGGCCTAGACCGGAAAATGCAAAGCAGGCAAAACAATTTGTGGCCACTGGTTCCTACTACAGGCGATTCATTAAGAATTTCAGTGCCATAGCAAGACCCTTAACAAACCTTACAAAGAATGGGATCACTTTGGAATGGACGGCAGATTGCGAAGAGGCGTTTCAATGCATCAAAGACAAGTTAATAGGACCAGATATAATGGGATACCCACTGAACTTGGGCGGCACATTTTATCTTGACACTGACGCTTCTGGCATAGGTATTGGAGCCGTACTTTCACAAATGCAAGAAGACCGTGAACGAGTGATTGCATATGGAAGCAGAGCCACAAACAAAGCAGAACGCAACTAGTGCATAACTGAACAAGAACTACTGTCGGTAGTCTACTTTATCCAGTATTTTAGGCACTCAGTATTTTAGGAAATACATATCTGGACGGCGAGTTATAGCCAGAACGGATCACCAAGCATTGGTTTGGTTGTTTCAGATGAAGGAACCTTTGGGGAAGATAGCAAGGTGTTTGGAAATTTTTGCTCAATACGACTTTGCCATCGAATACAGATCCGGAAAGAAACAAAGCCATTGTGATGCGTTATCGAGATGCGCAACTCCTAAAGATTGTACATGCGTGGAGGTCGATATGAGCGAACTACTCAAGTGTGGACCATGCAACAAATGCAAAAGAAAGTCAGAGGTGATGAGTTGGACCCCTAAAGTTAGCCTACAGTTCGCGAACAAAGTAAATGAAAACCAAACAGAAGCCAACAAAGAAATCACAAATCCAGTAGACATGCAAATTGAGCTTAGCGAAGCAACGCATTCAATAAGAACGGCCAAGGGAGACAAACAATCCAGTCAAAAGACCGATGAAAGTAACTGGGTATGGAGTGAGACTTCGGATACATTTGCTATTAAACAGAGTGCAGATGAAGATTTAGCTGTCATAATTAAGGCAAAGCGAGAGGATAAGAAACCGGGAAGAGATGTCATCGACACTTGTTGCTCAGAGTGTAGACATTATTGGCTCATGTGGGATGATATATATCTGAAAAATGATATTATGTACAAGCGGTTCACCAAACAAAATGGAGCTAGTCAATTCGAACAAATTATTATGCCAAAGCAAAGTAGACCGGAAGTTATAAAGCAAATGCATGACACCCTAATCTCTGGACACTTAGGAATTAAGAAAACAAAAGAGAAGATATTACAAAGATATTACTGGTACAACCTGAAACAAGACCTGCAACTGTATATTAAACAATTCAACATATGCGCAGCTGAAAAAACTCTTAACAAAAACCCCAAAGCTCCAATGGGACACCTTCGAAGTGACGGTCCATGGGACACCCTTGCACAGGATTATATGGGGCCATTTCCGAAAACTGAAAGAGAAAATAAGTATATCCTTGTAATAACCGATAAGTTCACCAAGTACGTTGAAGTATTAGCCGTACCAAACCAGAAAGCAGAAGATTGTGCATCACGACTACTCAATGAGTTTATATCTAGATGGGGAGCGCCTTTAAAGATTCATACAGACCAAGGAACCACTTTTGAGAGCAAGATTTTTCAAGAACTCTGCAAACTGCAAACTGCTAGTAAGGAAAACACGAACAAGCCCAAGAAACCCACAGGGTTATGGCCAAACCGAGAGGTTTAACAGAACGCTGCTGAAAATGAACAAAGCGTACCTCAATCAAGAGCAGAGCAGGAAGACTGGGATATGCATTTGGGTTGTTTAGCCGGTGCTGATAGATGTACGCCAAATGAATCAACTCAGTTTTCGCCGAACATGTTATGCTTAGGTCATGAAGTACGCTTACCAGCTGACCTGGTGTTCCCATACAACGACAGCGCCGTGGAAGTTGTCCAGTTCGCAGACTACGTAGAAGGCCTGAAAAATAAGATGATGCATTCGCACGCCATCGCTAGAAAATATCTCAAAAGAAAAGCGGAACTCAGCAATGAGATCTTCGACACCAAAGTAGCCGAATACAGCTACAAAGAAGGCGATTTAGTGTGGTGTTTACATGAAATAAGAAAAGTGGGCGTTACTCCAAAACTTCAAAAGCGGTTTGAAGGTCCTTATGTAGTGATTAATAGAACATCATCGTTTAATTTTGAAATAGCGCTGAATAATAAGGGTTGAATGAAAGTGGTTCACCACAATAAACATAAACCCTACGAAGGCGTTAATCCACCAGTTTGGGCTCGACAATTTTCCAAGAAATTAAGAAGAAAATTTCGCAATTCAGTTATGTTCGCTCAGTAACTGAATTAAACACAGACGTATAAAGCTCTATACGTAATATTAAACATTTAAGAAACGTTGTAAATTGTGAACATTAAACATTTAATTTAACATGTAACATTAAGCGTATTGTTATTAAGAGAATCATTAAAATAGTTCGTTAACATAGTTTGTGTTATTAAGAGTTGTGAGTAAAGCGTTAATCTGGAGGATATTTCGCAATTATTTGCATAAATACGACATTTGAAGGCAACAATTAAATATATTTTGAAAATTAAGCACGAAGCCTAGTGATAGGAAAGTTATTTTACGCGATATGTCACAGATTACGTGGTTAAGTGACACGGACTATTTCGCACAATGGCAACGGCACCAATTTTGTTTTTTGTCAATCATTTAATAAACAAATGTTCTTTTACAGAGTATGTACGCATTGAAGACAGCCAGCTACAGGAAACTGTATAAATGTCGATTCTGTCCAAAAGCTGACCGAAAACACCGTTCCATAGCACATGCACTCAAACACCATTTTCAGCTCGACAAAGTGCCTTTCTACTGCACATTGTGTAATTTCCGGTGCACTGCTACAGTAGACCTCCTGCACCATGTTAAGCAGTACAAGAGGCATGTAGAAGAGGTAGCCAGGAATGGTATCACTGATGAACAAACAGTACTGAGGCAGAGTACAAAAACGGTTGACCCGAACTCACTAGTGGAAGTCATCGACATGGAAACGAGCGCGGACGATCAGGACGAAGAAGAATACACCTCCACGTGTTCGTATCAGCGTCCGATGGTCAACTATGGTCAATCCGATTCGTCTATGTCCAATGTCTGCGTTCTTCCGCCAACGTCTGCATCCATAGCGTTTACTTCAAACATCAACAACGAGGTCACCGCAAGAAACCCGACACCACACTTGATCAGTATCCCTGACCCATGTACGTCTCAAATTACCATCCAGTCAATGCCAGCACTGTCTAGTATTCCAGTTGTAAACCTGACGTCGCCGGTTCCATTAACTGGTGTGTACAACAACGCACTGAAGAAAACTTACACGATACCGGTGTCTAGACAGGTTATTGTGCCACAGCCGTTGAGCTCAGCAAAAGATTGTTTCAAATCTCCAAGTTTAAGACATCTGGGGACGCAAGGGTTTTCCAGCCAATCCCTGTCCAAGCAACAACGTCCTCGGTGTCCGCCTTTCCATGTGTGCCTATCTCCATAAGCAATACCGCCGTTCAGTCAAAACAACAGCAGCTGACTCCAACTTCAAATGAGTTAGAAAACCATCAACATCTTTTTCCGATAGCCACTCCATTGCAAGATGAAAATATCCTTCCTGATCTCCTAGAGTATGATTTAAACGAACCACTGTTCAGCAACAATGAGGAAAATGTAAAGAATACCAACATCGAGCAGAAGAACAAAGATAACAACAACAACAAATGCGAACTCATAGATTTATCAAACGCGATTAAGCAATCAACACTCGAGATCGTTAACGCCATAAACAAAGGAAATAAGGTTTTATGCGAGGAAAATAGGGGGCGACAAATCCAACAACATAAGGAGACAAACAGACTCCTTCAGTCGATCTTTGAAGAACTGAGAAGTCTCAACAGACAAGTTGCGAGGCAGAACCGGAAACACGCATGGACTAGACGGGCGCCGTCATCTCACAGAACCCCATCTTGTAGCCAGGATAAGAGGGTCAAAAGTGTAGTGAAAAAAATATAAACCTTTCAATCACCGCGAATCGTTCATGTCATCGCTGAAAAATATGTAACATTTTAATTAATATTAACGTATGTGAATTTAAACAATAACTAATTACCGGTGACAAAGTGCAAAGACTTGTTTTAAAAGTGTAAACTGTGAAAAAAAGGATTAGTGATAGACAGAATTGATATTTTAATCGGGCATTTTGTGTAATCTTACGTGAAATCAAAGGACTGAGAGAATTTTTGGTGTAACGTTAACGTATGAACGATTTAACTATCATTTGTGTCAGGACAGTCTAATATTACATGTGTATATATTTCATGATATTTATTGCATAGAGTTGTGAAGTTTAATATAAACTCTTGTTTGTGTTCCCAAACTTGTTGTGTAAGTTAAAGCATGTTAAATATATATATTGTTGTTAATAAGATTTTTACTAAGTAAGTCTTTATAATTTAGTACAATGTGATTGGTTACAGGAGTAAACCAAACTCGTTGGAGGGGGGTATTTATATGCGCTGCATATCAGGACAATGACAATAAACTTTAAACCAAACACTAACTTTAAACATGATCTTTTAACTGTTACCTTTTAATCTGCTGTACATCTGTATAATTCCTTTATATTCACCTGAGCATCTACACAGGGCATATGACAGCCAAAACATATAATATATGCATTACGGCCCGTATTATTTACGACCATTTTACACATAATTTATATTCTGGTTGTACGCATGTGGATTATTTTTATTTCGTTTCCGAATAACTTGTCCGAATTTGAGTGCTGTCACCTGCCTCGTGATTTTCACTGTTGTTGTATTTGTATTTTAATCTCATCTTTAGCACTATATAAAACATTATTATGTATATTACATTACTGCTGAGTAATAATGACCACAGTTACATATTAACAGTTATTTGACGATAAAACTTAAATTGTCCATGAGACGCCAGTTCATTGTCAGTCATTTGTCACAGTGCTTTATGGTCGGATGAGTCATCTCTTTTAAAATAGCTTTCTTCACGATGTCTTATTTTAGATCAACGGTAATGTTTACATGTTCTACTATTTGACCCTTTTGTATTCGTCGTTTAAAGAGACATATCGACTCTGATTATGTTCAATTCTTGAAGCCATTTTCTAAAGTGCTAGACGTTGCTTAGTGAGCGTTCTAAATCCGACCAGTTGGTCGCCCCGATTTGGCCATTGTAATGGCGCCCATGACCAACTGGCCCGCTCAATGACCAGTAATGGCCTTACATGACCTTGTTTGGCCAAATTTGTCCATACGCTAGTATAAAAGGACGACCAATTTTTGGCTATGAGCTCAGTTCCATCACGAAAACTTAGAGGCAGGTCCTTTTATAAAATTAACATCAAAAGCTTTATATTCACATATATTTATTTGAAAGAGCTCATTTAACATCATACTAAAAGTACTTACCTGTGACATTTCATTACGACAGTTTGAAGCATTTATTGATGTTCGTATGTACATAAAATTGGTTTCCATTATCAATTGTGAAAGACTCATACATTAAACAAGTAATCTTGTAACACTTCAAATAATGAACTGTAGGAAATCTTATGCTCAGGTGAACATACACGCCTTTAAAAGAATATATAAACAGGTACTAATGTAAGGATTTTTGAGTTGCATACAGAATTGATTATTTTGTTCAACGTGCGACAATAAAAGTTAATTACTTTTCGAACAGTGTTGTTTGCATTCGTCATATGTTTAAAAGTGCAACATGGACGTCTGAAAAGTCAGTGTATTACTCGTACGTACACAAGCGTTCACAGGTGGAACGTAACAATATGTATAGCTTTTTTCTCCAAAGCTCAATGTATTACTTTTACAAACATATACAACGTTTTCGAAGCGCTCCGATGTTGTATTCAAAACTGTTCACACTTTCAACAACACAATGTTCGGCCTGTTAAATAATGACTATTCATGTTGTAATTTGCATTTGACCTTGGGGCATACACATTTGCGTCAAATTCCTTTTCAAGAGGTTATGTTATAAGTCAACATATGCACAACATGTTCACGATGCAAAACAATATATATTTAAGAATTACCTGCAGACGACTGACATATCCTGTTGAACCGCTTGAAGGATTTGCAAAATACTTCTCAGGAATGATCCTTTTAAAATTATTATTCTTGGTGCTGTACTATGCAAACACCTTGTCTTAACACTAATTGTTTTTTTTTTACTGGTAATCGTACAAAAATCTTTCTTAAACCGCATAGATAAAAGGTTTGGTACATTTATGTATTGTGCAAACTTGCGAATTAGGTACTTGTGGGCACCTTTCCGAATACGGGGGGAATTTTTTCTCAACATATCGTATGTCTTTTGTTCGTATATCCTACAAGCAGAACAAATTCGTACACTCATGATCGTATCAAAAGAATTTGCAGTTCGACTTTTATATAAATTCCTATTAAGAACTTATCCTGAACTCGGAACGTTTAGAATATATATCCGTATTTGATATTGTTCGCTCAGTCCACAAGTTATATAAAAAAACAGCATTAAATGGATGGGAACTTTAATGTTCACACTTGTACTGATCAATAAGTTCAAGTGTATTTTATGTTGTTTGTTTCAATCTCTCGGTGGGCCGACATAAAGGTTTATTGTAATGTCTACCTCGTACGGAAACGCGATGTCGCGTACGTGATTACTCTAAATGTGAATAGGACGCAAACAAATCATCAGCATAAGATATATTTATAAAGACGATTATGTAAGGGATTTAATTGATATTTTAGTCTCTAGATATGCTATTGACACAAGCAATATAAAACAAATTTGTCCGCCTGCCCTACCTGGCGTTTTTCATTTCATTGGATGTCCAGTCCAATTCCGCCTCCTTTTATGCCATTTTTGAAACTGTCTTTAGCAGCGAACTTGCAATCAATGCTGCACCTAAGCAATATAGTGTACAATATGTCATTCATGATCGAAGAAAATTCAAATAATTCATTAAGTTGATGTTTTTAACACAAAGCTCATCTGCAGACAAGCCGCTCATACTTAAATTTAACTGCAAATACAAGTCGATTGTGTTTTTGATAATCGCTACACATATAACAATTATTTACATCATCTTTGAAGAAAACTGTTAATAGTATACGTATGCCGCACCTATCGGAACATCGCAATAACTCAACCTCATTTGTTCCCCCTCTTCACTTTCAAACAAAATTGCAAATATGAACAAATGCAACGCGTTCTTTGAGTCTTTAATATCAACGTTCTTACCAAGCCTCTTTCTCAAAATAAACGTTCAGATACAACTATATTGCCATCATAGGCGCGCTATATAACGCATCCATCTACTATAAAGCATAATGCAACAAAGGGCGATGGCCAATTTGGTCACTTTTCAGCATATCTTGATTTGTTGCTGTCTGTCTTAATTTTAAACGCGTTTCCACACATATCACCATGTGCATCTTCGGAGTTGGAAAGTAAGGATTCAATCAACAGATACGAAGCAAAATGTTTGCATAAAAAAACTAGTCTGACAATGATTAACAATAAGGAAATTTTATAATAGCCTGCTCTTGTTCACCATCTCAGACGGCTGGCAAGACTTGTGTCTCAATCTGAAAGACCAATCTCAATTTCGGGTCACAAATCACTGTCTAACAGTGAGTTCAACATTCACCTTGCAATTGTAAAGTATATTGCTACATACATTCACCATTTTAAGAAAGCGTGTTATTTTAAAATCACAAGTTTGTTCCTCAAAGGCCAAAAACACACGTACGCATCAAAGGTCACATTGGAGCACAATACAGGTTGTCTAGACTGTAACTTTATAATTCAATTAAAATTACACTCACCGCAAATTTCAACCATGTTTAGATAACGTTTCTTCTGCATGATCGTTTTCCCTAGCTCAAAGTCAGGGCAAAAATTGAAGGTCAAAAATACATTTTGCGCATATTAACGCGTGCCGGACTTAAAATTAATTTTATAATTTTAAAATAATTAATTGCGAATGTCGCCATATTTAGAAAACGCATAGCTCACAAAGTACTGTGTCCCTTGCGTAAATGTTATTGTCACACTGATATATCATATGTTCATCTGGGGCGCGATACGGCTATTAAAAAATACATTGGGCTCGACATGTTGCTTCCGGGCACATGCAAGCTTTTTCTGACATTCGTCATCAGTAGTGTCATCATCAAACATGTCTTATGTAAACCAAACATGTAACGTTTACGCATGGAACGATGAAAAATGGCGGTTGAACTAAAGTGCATATTCATATTTTTTTGACAACTACACTATGCCTATGATTGAATAGATCCATTCATTTAACGAGAATGTGTTTGGTCAACAGATTTTTACTTACATTATTCATACAAGTACATATTTGTATGAACAAGATACTACCTATTTATGTTACTGTTAAAATAAAATTAACATCCATTTTATCGACACCGGAATAATATGTAATATAAAAAAATAACTGTCGATAGCACTTCATAATCAGCATAACTGAACGAAGTGAATAAATCAGTTTAATTCATTAACAATGCTTTATGCGTAATTAATCATATGGAAACATGATTCGTACATCACACGTTCCTTATATATATATTAACGTGACTAAATACACAAACCATCGCATTTGAATCGGGCAAAAAACATAATTCGGTCATGTAGAATTTTATAATTGATATATTTGTGATAGCTTGCTGTGACTTTGCCTGTATTGGTTATTCCATGGGAAATTTGCGTTTTCGAGTATACACATTATAAGGTGACATTCTTTGACGAACAATGCTCTAATTTAAAGACAATGCCATTTATGATCATCAAGGGTAATAACCTTATGAAATGCGAAAGCGTTATTTTATGTGAAGTCGGCCTTTAACTTTCACATAAACCGAATAAACATGTGCCTCATGTGCAAAGCGACTTGTCAATGATAAATGTACCTTCATGGAATGTGTGGTCATATGGCTTGTCTTGTTCAATACGTATACTCCTTGTTATAAATCTACCCACTCGACGGAGAATGCTTTGATCATCAGTGCATATTGAATGTGTATTTTGTGCTTGAATATTCTGCATACAAATTGTTCAATACATGTTTGGGTTTGGTAAATATCGTAAGCTTATACGTGCCGAATTGAAATAGAATGCGTCCGTTAAAGGTCGTATTAATAAATTTAGAATACGATACGAATTTCAACGAAACATTATTTTTAAAGACCGAAGCTTATTTTTGCTCATGTCCAGTAAAATCATTTATTTCATCATTGTCTTACCCATGGCTTATATCTTGCGGAGCTATTTATCAACAGCTTGTATACGTTCAGTTTTTAAATTTCAGTCGTAAATTAAGATTGTCGTACGATCTTTGATGAAACGGCCCCTGTAACGGATTTTAAATGTGTAAACAAAATTATTGTCAAACATGACATGTTATGCAAAACTATGGGTTTTGGTGAATTTTGTCGATGTATTATGCTCACAAACGCGTAAACTTATTAAACACTCCAAATAAGTGTGTGGGACGAACTTTTTGCAGATTTTTTCAGGGTCGTGAGTCGAAAGTGGCTGAGGTTGTCTGGTTGATACTTGAAATAGGCAAATATATTATGTTAACATAAATCAAGTATGAACGGTATAGGATCAAAACAGCTTATCGCACAGGGAGAAAAACGTTAAATTATACAACTTTTAAGAATATAATTATCAGCGTACATTACCTGAAGGCCTCTCTGGCCGCTGTAGGTCTTTTCATCATAGGTGATTTCACATTTTTTGCGATTATGATACGAAAACTAATTTTGGAAATCGTGCATTTATTTTATGTTCGTCTTTAAAGGAGAACTGATCAGGTTAATAATATGAATAAATCACAATACGTGCAAACCAAAGCTCCAGCCAAGACAGTGAGTGTTGTGTTAATAATATTATAATTGTATAAACATAATACTGTGGGAGCAGTGGTCTAATGGTAGGACGCTGGCTCGAGAGGTCCCGGGTTCGAATCCCGCCCTGACCACTGGAATTTCCTTGAGCAAGAAATTTATCCCACATCTGCTCCTCTCCACCCAGGTGTATAAATGGGTACCTGTGAGGGAAATAAGCCAATGTGCCGTGGCTGCGTACTGCGCCAAGATGTTAACAGACGACTTGTGACCCAGTGATCAGGGAAAACATGTAAAGCGCCTTTGAACGCACCCGCGAGTATGAAAAGGGCGCTATATAAAATTGGTATAAACAAAATAAAAAATAAGACATACCAACATTTTTTCCGTTAAACCACAATACCATTTTGAACAATCAAGGTGGTACAGACCTACGACTGGAGAATGCTCTTCATAAAAACGCCCATGTCATCACAGTCATCGTCCTCTCTCTCAAAGGCCTGAACGTAATTATGAATCAGTACTAAAATTTAGCAAATTACCTACATTTATAAAAAGTTCAATACGCGAAAAGCAATAGTAGTTAGCCTAACGCTGTGTCGCTATTTCGAGGCCTAGTTTATGGCACCACTTCTGTGTAGGGATACATTAATTATAGGCACAACTTTACTAAAATGGTGGCACTAATGACCGGAAGTTATAGAATACTTGGGGTCGCGCCATGCCCATGACAGGATAACACCTAAACATACATGTGATGATTTGCTCCTGCGACTTGATGTACATGTCATATAACGCCAAATTCGAGTTGACCTTTCTTGCAAAATCAAAAACATGCATTTTTATATGATACCATCAACTCGAAAATGAGTTGCTTTCTATTCAACGGTTTATTCATTGTTAATCTGGATAAGGACAAGTCGTTAAGCTGGAAAAAATCATCTTAACGCCAATCGATAGGAGGCATGAACATGAAGAATGCATTATTGTTAGGTAAAATGTTGAAACTTTCACCTAGGAATAGCACTCCAGTAAATAACTTTTATCCATTTCATCAACTTCTTTTCTATTCCGAAACAGAAAACATTTAAAATAGTTGTAGTTACATTTTATATTAGTAGGGCTTTGCAATTGATAAAAGTCATAACACGATCTTCAAAAAAATAACCGTGAAAATGTGTCAAGAAATGTAAAATTGCAATGCCTTTTAATGGTGTACAACTTTCGACGTCGTCACATAATATTTGAAGTGTGTATACACACCGTTTAGGTAAAACAGTTTTGTATTTTTCTTAGCCACTTTAATGAGTTTCCAATTCTGCCCCATTTGTATCATGCAAAAATATTAAGCGTATACAGACAAACATATTTCCAATATCAACGTATAATAGGAAAATATGTACAAATATGCATGCATTCTTCTTAATCGGCTTCAATCGGATTCGTTCAAGCTTTGCAATTATGACAAGCATGAATAATAATAAGTGACCCCAGCTTTATTCTTCTATGTGTGCATGTTGTTTCCTTTTTTTTCGTTATGTTTTGGCAATTGGTCACTTGCCTTAAATAAAAGACCAACACATTGTATATAATACGCATGCAATACTGCTCCAGCAGCTGGAGTTTCACTTTTCTACACATTTCAACAAACTATTTATGCTACGTTATATGAATGACTGTTGTGATATCAACGAATGCCCCAGCATTAGTACAGTGTTGAATTCACCCAGTAAAAGGATAACAGGATGCAACTACCTGCAGCCATATTCGACGGGCATCACCTACATTGTTAAAACAAATATTTATAGTTTACAAATGTACATTTTATTTATAAGAATGTCGTCGTAATGGAAAGATTCGCCGCAGAAATAAAAAATAGCAAGTAGATAAGAAGACAGCACACGCCGTCGCTACGAAGCCGTCTTGGTGTTTACATGAAAGAAACCATGCTTAAAATAATGTAAAGCAGACAAAATAAGCGTCAGAGTGCGTATACTTAGTTTTTTGTAAAGTACAAGCGAACATCTTCAATACGCCCTATGCAAAGCGTTAGCGAAGTTAAATAACAGTAAGGACACCATTAAGGGAACATCACGTATCCGTTAAGCTCACCATGGGCCATATGAGCATTAAAACATCCATTTAGCTAATTCGAATTTCACAGACTTTTCTGATTATGTCGAATTTAAAAAGGCATCAATTCTTACCATAAGGTATTGTTGAGCAAAAAACTGCAAATTATACTTCTGTAACATAACAGTTTCGCATTGACAAGAACCAGTCCAGCAAGAAGTACGAGTCACACCCGAGTCATTTATATATATATATATATATATATATTACGCTAACAAAATCATAAATCTGGTGTCGAAATTACCTTATTACTACAAAATCTGCACATCTCCTTTTGTCCTTCTTCTCTCAGGTGAGCGACAATAGTCCATTAGGCCCTCTTGTTTCAGATAATTAAAATACACCCAGTGCTAACAAAGTATAGATAACAGGTCACACCAGGATTTATTTAGTTAGTTCGTGCATCCCATCAAACGGTTAAGCAAAAGTGGAATCTCAAAGTTTATCATTTGAAAAAATCAATACCAGTGAGCTGTTTCAAGAAAACGAAACCAAACTTCGAGAAAAGAATTTTTAAGGAATATTGATGGTGTTTCACCCAAATTGTTCACCTCTTTTTTTCAATAATTAAACTGCACTTTTTAACAGTAGATATTAATCAAGTAACATTTAAAAGTAAAATTGAAAAAAAGAATACCTTATTATTTTTGTTAGTATTTATACATTTGGAATTCGAAAAATGTTCTACGCTGGAACCGCAAGTCCCAGAAGTTTGTTGTTGACAATGTCATATCTAGCAGTGGTCCTCTGTTAAGTTAGCTAAAATCATTACTTGCTAGGTATTTTGTTTATATTTAAATGATATCATACAAAACATGTAAGTATTTGACAGGCTGGAAAGGTTGACAATACTATTCACCGAAACGACGGCGTCCGCGTTTTGCGTTTGTTTAGGTAAACTTGCAACAAAGCCATATCATTGTTTCTACTGTATGTATTAAAACGAAACTTCACACATGAATTCGGGGTCATTGTTTCGTCGCTTACCAAGTTCCATAATTAAGACTTGCAATTTACAATAACCTTTATCTAAATTATTAAAATTAAATGTGTACTACTGTCATTCTTTTGAAATTTTACAAGTGTGTTAAGGGTCAAAAGATGAGGTCACTGACTTTGTTCCATGACTGATCTGCAACTTAGCATCATAAGTTTGCAATTTTAGTACTCTGAAGATTTGTAAAGGTGACCGTGCAACATTTCCATATAACTTTTTGCTACTACTAGTATTCAATTGAAGCGTCTAATATGTGTTTGAGTTAATGTTTTATGTAACTGATTAAGTTCCATAACTCTGACCTGCAGTTCAGCAGAATTATGCCTCTGTCGTACTTAGAAAAATCTGGTCTACCTGTGTGTCATTTAGGTTGAGTCTTTGTGCTCCATTTGTGTATGGATGAAGGTTACAGGCTGATCTAGTGAGGGATAACTTAGAGGCCAGTTTGGTCAAGGTCAGTAGATATACTTTTTTTATTTTCCTCCATTCTCGGAGTGTATTACATATAATACAGATAAGCAAGGAAGTACAATCGAGTATATGCACATACAAGAATAAAAAAGAAACAACTCAATAGGCCACTCGATTATTTATAAAGATAAGTAGCATAACTAGATTATATATAGATGCTAAATAATTGTTAATTCCTAAGGAAAATAATCACATTGAAATAATAATAATCACACTGTTTTCAGTGTAACTTATTCGCCCAGGATATGTCTTAAAGCGAAAACGAAAATAAAGACACACTAGAGGAATATACTTCATATATGTCACACGTTTTGCCTTCCACAGACGACTGCTATATAGTGTTAAGATACACTTACATAGATTGCATCGACAACATTATATGCGTAAAAACAAAAGAAAAAAAAACCTGGCTCAGAGCGTTTAACACTAGTTTAGGATGCTAACAGCAGCTTTGCACAATTCAAAATGCAGTTTCAGATAGCATTTGCAGCAACGATGCACTTTGTTCTAAGCCATTTAAGTGGATGAAGCGCAAAAATTCCGTTCTTCCGATGCATTCAATTAGAATTGTCCATAAATGTTTTCGTTTATCCTCTAGCAAGACTACGAGATTAACGGTTTTCAAGCAGCAATGTCTGCATTCACGTACATATTCTCTAGACACAAACATACCTTTGCTGTTCAATATTGTTTTACCAAATGTGATAATTTTGGATTGTCTTTTCCCATTGTCCATAAAGTGGAGTAATTATTGGAGTCTATCACATGCGCAGCTACTCCCCATTGATCGTTGTCTTTGATGCGACTCTGTATTTTATTTTTTATGTTCATTACGACTTTTCGCTTAACTATTTTCTTCCCGCCGTACTACAACTCAGTCTAGCGATCGTGGGAATACACATCACAGAATCAGACGATTGGATAACGACATACTCGGGAGCAACGACGTAGACCCCCCACTAATCAGCGCCTTTCAAGAACACGTGGAAAGTGACAGCGACATTGACACATAGGGATTAGGCCGAAGCTATTTAAAGAATAGCACGCCCTTTGAAGATATAAATATCCTCTCGTGGAACGTAAACGGTTTACACAAGTGTGTTGACAATTGTTTAGTGAAAGCATTTCTCTACAATTATAATATAATTGCACTAAATGAAACATGGAGTAAATTTAACAGAGAATTTAACGAATTTTTAGAGTCTTACATTCACTTTGATTTTGTAAGAAATATGAAAAATACATCTATAAGGAATAGTGGAGGTATTAGCGTGTACATTAACAGCTTTCTTGCTAAACGGATCAATTTTCGCCGTATATTTGATACATTTGATAATTGCATTGTTTTATACTGTGAATTTTCATCCTTTTGTAAGTATGAAGATATTATTATGTATTTTACCTATATTTCACCAGAAGGATCATGCTATTACAATGATAAGGAACAACAGGATGGTATTATAAACATACTCTCACACTTAGAATGTATTAGAACAGAATATTTTGACACTCCACTTTTTATTGCAGGAGATATGAATAGCAGATGTAAAGATAACCTAGATTGTATACCTGATGATACATTGTTTCGTATTTTTGGTAATGTTGAATACGAAGGTAGCTATTTTGATCTACCTCGTTCTAACAGAGATAATCTCCGTGCAAATAATTTTGGCAAGTCTTAAGTCAACCTATGTTGTATTTTTGATGTTAACTTTCTAAATGGGCGATGTTCTAGTGATACTGATGGTAATTTTACCTGTATCTCAAATGATGGCGCCAGTGTGGTGGATTACATGTTAGCATGTTCCGGTTTATTTTATTACATAAAGGATTTTTGTGTGATCGATCGAGATGAATCTTACCATTTCCCAATCTCATGTTAACCAACTACCTAACCCAACACCTGTTAATATTATAATAGGGAATCTTTTACCTATTAAAAGATTTAAATGGAAACAGGATAAACTTACACAATTTAAGGATGATTTTAAACACTTACTGCAAATCATATATGACTTACTGCGAGAATGCATTTCTCATGATGACAATTCAGCAGTTGAAACCATAACCTCTTTGTACTATAACGCAGCTCAGTGTATGCTGGTCAAACATTTTAGTAAATACACCTTTTCTAAGCCCCGTGGTGGAATTCGATATGTGATAACCCCAAACAGACAAAATATAAAGCATTACGAACATTTCGAGAAACAAATTCTCCTCTTGACCTACGGACCTAAAGATAAGCGAAATGATTTCAAAAATTTTTGCCGATCCTCGGTTAATAAATTTAAGGAATCCAACAGAAAATTATTATTTGACACCATAAACGATCCCTGCTCCTTCTGGTAAGTTCTTAAACAAGGTAAAACAATTGCGACTATAGATGATAGTATTTCACCGTCTGAATGGTATCAGTACTTTTCCAGACTTTTGTATGATGAAAATGCTACTAGTGTAAACCCATGTACTGATAATTCACATAATCTCGCTGATCCTACAGCCATTGTCTTAAATGAACCAATCACAATTGAGGAGATTCAAAGGTCTATTTCTACCTTATCTTTTGGGAAAAGTAGCGGTATTGATGGTATACCAGCAGATTTTATCAAATATACCACGGATGACATATCTCCTATCTTGATACTTCTATTTAATCAGATATTAGAAAGCGGTATTATTTCTTTTATCTTGGGGTTCTGGTGTCATAACTCCTATTCACAAATCTGGTCCGACATACATTCCTGGCAATTACAGAGGTATATCTATTTCTACCACATTATACAAAATATTTTCTGGCATTATAAATAATCAATTGTCAAATTGGGCTGAAGATAACAACAAGATAGATGAATCACAATCTGGTTTTCGAAAGGGCTATTCAACTGTCGATAATTCGATAATATTTTCTGTTTACATGCAATGGTACAAAAATACCTTTCTAAGAAAGGTGGTCGTTTCTAATGCATCTACGTGGATTTTCGTAAGGCATTTGATAAAATCAATTATAGCAAGTTATTTATCTCCTTAGAGAAGAAAGGCGTGCATGGTAACTTTCTTCGATTCCTTAAAGGGATCTTTTCACGCTTTGGTAAATTGACAAAATTGAAAAAAGTTGTTTCAGATTCGTAAGTTTTCGTTTTAGTTATGATATTTGTGAGGAAACAGTAATACTGAACATTAACCATGCTCTAATATAGCCATTATATGCATCTTTTGATGATTTTAAAACCTAAAAATTATAAAGCGTTGCAACGCGAAACGATTGAATAATTTGGAGAGTTCTGTTTTTGTCGTTAAATTTTGTGAAACTACAAAGATTGCTTATATAAGGTATAAAATACGTCACGAATGTGTACTCGGCGGAATAGCTCAGTAGGCTAGAGCGTTTTTACTTCAGGACTCTGGCAGGACTCCAGGGGTCACTGGTTCGAAACCTGCTCCGGGCAATGTTCTTTTCCTTTTTTAATTTTTTTTCTTGATTTTTTACTGGAGCTTTTACGATCCAATGTTTACATTTATCAATATAAAGCATTTAATGAATAAGTTAAAAAATGCCAAAATCTGTGAAAAGGCCCCTTTAAAGCTCTCTATGCAAATCTCAAGTCATGTATCAAAATTCAAAACTATATCACTGATTTTTTCCCGTGTAACATCGGAACGCGTCAAGGTGACAAATCAAGTTCGACCATCTTTAATCTATTCATTGATGAATTATCTGCCCTTTTACGCAACAGGTGTAGTACTGGTATATTTATTACTGACGATATCCCAGACATTCTTTGTTTGATGTTTGCAGACGATGTGGCCGGGTGTGCTGAAACTGCTGCAAAACTTCAACAGCAAAATAATATTATTGACCAATTTTGTTATGAATCTGGTATGGAAATTAATTTGGACAAAACTGAGATAACCTTTTTTCGAAATGGCGGTCCTCTGCGCAAATACGAACACTGGTTTTATCGTGGAAATAAATTTCAAGTATCTTCTGTTTATAAATATTTAGGTATATTGCTAACATCAGGTCTCTCATGGTCGTCTGCCCACTCAAAACTAGTATCACAAGCTCAAAGAGGTCTATTTTCGATCAAAACATTTCAAAAACCTTTTGGCTATTTTTTAACTCAAGACTCATTAAAAAAAATTGACTCTATGGTGAAGCCAATTCTTTGTTATGCGTCCCAAATTTGGGGCTATGAATACGTTAATTCTATTGAAACTGTTCAAAACAAATATTGCAAAAATATACTACATGTTGCAAAAACCACAAACGCGTGTATGGTTCTATGGGGACTGTGGTAGAGTACCTTTATGTACGACACACTTTATCAATTGTATTCGATACTTGTGTACTTTATTAACCATGCCATCACACAGATATCCAAAACAATGTTACAGTATGTTTAAATCGCATGACGATGTAGGCAGAAAATGTTGGGTTACCGGTGTTAAAACACTCTTATACAAATACGGCTTTGGGTTCATACGGATAAGTCAAGATGTCGGAAACACAAGTAGCTGTATTAGAATATTTACACAGCGTGTTATCGACTGCTGTACGCAAGACTAGCACGCTTATCTTGAAAATTCGAGTAGATGTTATCACTATAGGCACTTTAAAAGTCTTTTAAATGTTGAGAAATACTTGTCATTAGATATTTATTTAAAATACCGTGAAGCCATTCCAGATTTAGATTATCAAATCATAAATTAAATATTGAACTCGGTAGACATAGTGGTATATTGAAAGAAAACCGTATATGTAGTTATTGCCTACAAAATTTAAACACGTTAGTTATTGATTGTGAATTTCATGCCTTTTTTAAATGTCACAAATATGATGATGTTAGAAATTCATATTTGTTTAACTGGTATACACATGGTACTGATCCTCAAGATTTCTATGTACTGATGTCATCTCAGGATGCTGATATTGTTAGGAAAATCTCTCTTTATGTGTACCACTTGATGATATTGATATCTCATGAACATTGAAGTTTGACACAACTTAAACTCTTACAACTGTATTAATGACATGTATTTTGGGCCGGAGGCCTTTATGTACAAATAAAGAATGTGGTTCTGTTCTGTTCTGTTCCATTGTCGTTTTGTGGGAAAATTTCCATTCTGGACGTATGAGCGTAAGACGTTCATGAAGTCGTACATTTTAAGTATCCTGTATGCATCAGGGATATATCCGAGACATTATCACTTGTCCTCATTTAATTATCATTTGTATTTAATCCTTTCTTGATTTATCTGTGAATTAATAAAGAATAGTCAAATTGTGTTTAATTATATAATTAAACTCTTACTATATAAACGTCGAACATTTGAATCTCGTGAGATTTTAAAACGTTAAGAAGCTGGAGTATATACTAACAAGATTAAATTATATATATATATATGCAAACTCACACACAGTACTCTACACTGACAATTTCAACATATATGTCAGTGGATATTATGTAAAAAACGCCGCAAATAAATTTGACAGAAAATCTAAACAATAAATACATATTTAGGTATAAATAAATGTGAATAAAAGATCGCATACGGAATGCATTATCGATTGACGAAATTCGATAATTTACCAAAACCGATCTATCCGAACAGTGTTTAAAAATCAACTTTATTAAGGTCGTTGAAATTTGACGCAATTTCTTTACAATTCTTTCAATTGAATATGACATGCACCGGATTTAACTATAAGCTATTCGATTGATTCGCTAAACTATGGTTCATGAAATTGTGTATTGATATACTTTGAATTTAGAAAAACAAGACAAACAATGCTTATTATACTTGTCATTTTTTGCTATATTGTGATTTATATGCTAGGTTGATATTGTAGAAACCACGTGTATTCTTGTTTTCAATTTAGACATTTCTGTAATCGTGTTGTGATTGAATCAACGATACAGATTAGATATCTTTCTGAAGAAGTTTGAAAATTGTATTAACAGTGAAACTAAAGGTAAGCTTTATAATATATTAATGTTGATAAGACATTCTATTTATTTAGCTTTCATTCGCAGAATAGAACTAAATGTTCACTTATAAACAATTTTTAATTTATATCGCAACTAAAATGGAAATTTTACCTAACACGGATTATTTCGCGTAGTTTTATTGATATCGCACATAACTTTAAATTGTACAATTTATCATATTAACTAATAATTTCTGCTATACAACCTAAATTGAGTCGCACATTCAACATATTTCACAGCTTGTCGTGCTCACTATATCTTACGGCGTACAGGATACTCGTTTCTCATTGACTAAGTCAGGTCGCATGCTAAAGAATTCGTCGTAATGCAAAATATGTAAAATAGATCGTTTATTGGTGTAACACAAACGCTGGAGAAATAATTTTACGCGAAAAGATACATTCACACACAGATTCTTACTTTAATGATATACTAATAAAAACGGTATTAAAATGCATATAAAGTGAAATTCCTTAAGTATATTCAAATAATTAATGTGTAAACATTCGCATTGGTAGGATGTAAATAGAGAATACTATGTTAGTGTGATTGTGTACTTAAATTTATCACACGAGTAAAGAAATGTTTACATGGCGGGGCTTGCCGAGGCTTGTAAGCCTTTCTGTGACGAGTGGGAAAAAATAAAGTCGCAATCACACTGACAAAGTATTCTATTTATCCTACAATATTTTTTATTTAGTTTATTTCTGATGCAATCAAAATAGTATCCTTTAATTGATAAAATTAAAACAAAAACACATTAAATTAACTGAATCTATTATTGCGTAGTAATATTAATTGTAATCTTTCCCGTTCATGGAACTCGAAATAGTCTTATAGAATTTCACGCAAAAGAAGAGTAACGAGACAAAATATCGCTATACGCCTCGATTCAAACCTAATCAGCGTTCCAAATGTAACACAACCAAGTAGAACACTGACGGTTGTGTTCAAACTACAATTCTTGAAGTTGTTTCACCACTGTAAAATACCAAAAACAAAAATGGCTGCCATTGTGAAATTTACAAAATGTGTTGACACCTACGTGAAGCATGATTCAGCATTTATCCCCGCCGTTATTGTTAACATTAGTCTATAAACAACTCTTCTTTTTACACATTTTTTATACATCTACTGTGTGACATAACGGTATATGCTTATTGTTTATTCGTATGATAGAAATTCAAGTACAGATAGATTTAATAATAGGGAAATATTTTAATAATATGTTTGAGTATGCAACGTTGCTGTACGTTGCGGGTATTCAGGAATTAACAAAACAGATGTCAGTTCGGATGGGACATGTAATGAAGTTTGAAAAATTGATTATGGAAGTATGGTTTCATTTCTCCAATGTAGTTCATTTATCGGGAACACGTATTGATTTGTATTAGTCCTTGATTAACAATTTGGCTCGTATTACTTCAAACCAATGCATAATGAGTCCCATTTCAGATATGGTAGATAATGAAATATAAATAATTGATTATATAAGTGTAATTCCAATTTCCCAATGTACATAACAGATACAAGTTCAGATTGAATGTGTATCGAATGTGTATCGGGGTTTACATAATTTATTATAGAAGTGTTAGGTTTCATATTACCAATGAGGTTTGTCCATAGATAACATCTGGTTATATGATCAAGTATGCTTAATGAAATGAAGTTTCCTGTTCCCAAAGTGATAATTGTGTATTGCACTCTTCTACTGTGACATGTGGTAGAGGCAGGAGCGATCCATCCAATCAACAAGGGTTATTTGAAGGGGTGGGTTTAGCAAATCGGGGGAAAAGTACAGTCAACCAATCAATAATGGGATAGGAAATATCTAAATTTTATGTTTATGTACCTTGGAATAAAATGCGGTGTTATTGTGGTGAGACGAACAGTTCTGCGGTTAGATTTGGAAAAGAACTTTGAGAGTTGTCACGTCTTCTTGACGTGGTGGCCGCCGCGCTGTAAAATTGTTTTTAACGAACAATAGTAAGCGTTGTGTTAGAATATATTCAACAGAAATAAATCACGATGATAATGGAAATGAACTTTGTTTGTTACTGTGTGTTTTCCACGAACGATATATAATTACGTGACAACTGGTTATTGCTCTACTCACCGAAGTTTTGTTATAACCATGTTTATTTTCGTTAAGTTTAATTTGCTTCCATGACGAGTCAACATTCTTGACACATTTCTTCATCGCCATCCATCTTTTCCATTTTAAAGCACTGGATGTATGCAGGCAATTCTTTGTGGATAGACATTCTTTGATCGACTGACAAAGGAACGACTTATTCATCAAAGAAATTACCCTTTTAATTGAATATCGATTTCCATCGAAAAGTTAAAGAACAATTTACTTACACTTTTTTTAAATTTAATCCATCAATTGGTCAACAAAACATCGCGTTATTCGAGTACATTCGACATTTTAACGAAATCGAAAATGCAGTCTCACCAGTTTCATTCCAGTTTTATCTCCCAACACAGTTATTCACGTTCATAATATTATACAACAACAACAACAACATTTATTAGCTTTTAAGCATACAAATTGCGTTTTAGCCAAACGTATAATATACACGTGTAAAGACATGGATGATACTAATTATGAGAATAAGGTAATTATTTTGAAAACTATGCAATGGAAGAAGTTAACAAATATTTTACTGATTTATAACCTAAGATATGTTCCTTTAACATCGATAATGACAGTTGCTAATACAATCATGTGACACAAATATTTTACTGATTTATAACATAAGATATGTTCCTTTAACATCGATAATGACAGTTGGTAATAAAATCATGTGACACAGAATACATTATTTTGCGAAATTATTTTCACTTCAACATTGATACGTATCAGTGCTCATCGAATTCTGAGAAAAAATAGTCTACTTAGATAAATTAATGTGTCTCTAAATTGTTCCGTAAACAATTAACATTATATATGTATTTTGAAAAATTAATGATTAATTTTTCATTTTGTGTTCCCATTAACATATCAAACTTATTTAATGTTGGCCATGCTTGATAATATAACTTTAAATATGTTTTTCCTATATCTTTGTATAATGGACATATTAATAAGAAATCGTATTCACTTTCTACGACATTTAGATTACAAAATTTACATTTTCTGCTATCACGTGCAATATTGTGGTATCGACATCGTTCTATTTCTAATCTGTGTGATGATAGGCGTAATTGAGTTAGTGCTATTTTAAATTTCTTCGTTGTAATGATATCCAGGTATGGTTCGGTATTAAACGTGTTCTTCGTGCGGCGGTATGTGTTTAGTCTTGACGAATTTTTGATTTCACGGTACCAGTGTTGTTTATAGTGATCAAATAATCGTTGTTTAATTAGATTGTAAGTGTATGTTTGTTCAGATTTTTCTGTCAGGGTTTCTTGTTCATTCCATACATAAGTTAAACCTAGCTGCTCGAGATTGATTATAATAATCCATCGTAAACACACTAAGTCATTAACGCGTTGAACGACTGCGTACCCAACGACCTGAATGACGCAATCAGGGGTGAAAAGCCAAAAAGCACTCCCTATGTACATGTTCTAAAAATATCTGTGGCATAAACCTTATAAGGAATACTACGTTAGTGTGATTGTGTTCTTAAATTTATCCCACGAGTGAAGAAAGGTTTACATGAAGAGGATTGTCAAGCCTTGTTGGCCTTTCTGAGACGAGTGGGATAATTGTAAGTACACAATCACACTTACATAGTATTATATTTATCCTACACTATTTTTTATTAAATGTATTCCTAATGCAATCAATATAGTAGCCTTTAATTGATAGAATAAAAGCAAAAACACATTAAATTAACTGAATCTATCATTGCGTAGTAATATTAATTGTGATCTTTCCCGTTTACGGAACTCGAAATAGTCCTTAAGAATTCCACGCAAAAGAAGAGTAAAGAGACCAAATATCGTCTTGATTCAACGTTAATCAGCGTTCCAAATGTAACACATCTAAGTAGAACACAGACGGTTGTGTTCAAACTACAATTCTTGTGTCAGCACTGTAAAATACCAAAAACTAAAAAAATGCTGCCAATTTGAAACTTACAAAAAATGTAGACACCTACGTGAAGCTTGATTCAGCATTTATCCCCACCGATTTGTCAATTTTAGTCTATAAACAACTCTTCTTTTTAAACACGTTTTACTAACTGACATAAACAAGTAAAACATCTACTGGTTATTGTTGTGCTCACCGAAATTATGTAATAACCATGTTTATTTTTCGTAAAATTTATTCAAAGTTTAATCAAACAAATAACCCTTTTCATTCAACATCGATGTCCTTCGAAAAGTCTAAAGAATAATTTACTGACACTTTTCTCAAATTTAATCCATCAATTGTGCAACAAAACATCGCGTTATTCGAGTACATTCGACATGTTAACGAAATCTAACATGCAGTCTCACCAGTTTTATTCCAGTTGTATATCCAGTTGTATATCCCAACACTGTTATTCACATTCATAATATTATGATAATCCATCGTAAACACACACGCTCGTTAACTCGTTAAACGACTGCGTTCCCAATGACCTGACTAACGCAATCAAGTGATTTCGTCAGTTGTGTCATAAATATGGTCTCGCGAATTCAAACTATTGTTCTATGACGTGTTAATAATGACGCCATGAGCATGCGCGCATAATATCATCATCATCATCATCATCATCATCATCATCATCATCATCATCATCATCATCATCATCATCATCATCATCATCATCATCATCATCATCATCATCATCATCATCATCATCATCATCATCTTCATCAACACCATCATCATTATCATCAGCATCTTCTTCTTCAACATCATCATCACCGCCACCTCCACCACCACCACCTCCACTATCAGTATTAACATCATCATCATTAACATCATCATCAACACCATTATTATCATCATCATTATTATCATCATCAACTTCATCAACATCTGTAACATCAACAGCATCGTCTTCTTCTTTATCACCACCATCATTATCATCATCACCGCCACCTCCATCACCATCATTATAATCATTATCATCACCATTATCATCATCATCATCATCATGATATTTGTAAATTTGTGTATTCTTACTTCGTATAAACCAAGTCTTTTATACATTTCTATGTATACGTGTGGCTTAATAAAGCATTTTGTCGACTGTTCGTGGATCTACAGCTTCAAATCTTATCCGGATCAGCATCATTACTTTTTGTAAGCGTAACTTGATACATCTGGATGCAAACAATTTTTTTTTTATTATGGCTTAAGGATCTGAGATTTTGACGGATGCACAAACAGATGTTGGTGGCTCTTGCTTGAGACGAATAGCTGCAAGTTTATGTATTTTACATTTTATTTTCACAGAAGCGTTCAATATGCTTGCATCTTATAAGTATACATAGTACATAGGTTATGCATGAACTTGATAAGGTTTTTCCACGGTATAAATACATCTTTCTTCAAGCTTAACAGTCTATAACCGGCTTATACAACGAACATATTTAATACGCGTATGTGAACCTATGTTCCTGAGTATGTTTTTTATCTTAGTTTCACGTGAATGTTAACACAAATATTATTCATTTTCTAAACAATTCTGAAAAAATGTTGAATCAAAAAAGATTACCTCGATCCGCTAATCATAAACACCTATTCTTTTTTAAACTGTTTATTAAAGTATCGGACATGCTCGTATTATCCGCAGTATGCTCTGTTTTAATTAAACAGCATTCAATGTCGCAATTGACTAAAGGCGAAACACTAACGGCGAACTAGCACGTGCTCAATCGTGGTAAAGATATTAAAAGCCCTAGAGACGAGCATCGAAAGTCGTGGCCAAGAGATAAGCAAATCAGAAAAGACGTTGTATAAGGCACCAATCAACCTGGCTGATTCACGCGATTCGAACTAACAGGATCTGAGCATATGCCACACCGACCCCATGAACTCGTCGTCTCAATAATTCTAGCATATGTGTCCAGTTGGTCATATGACACCAGATAATTCTTCATAAAATGTTTTCACATGGTTTAAAGATAACATTGTATAATGCTTTAATTGTAAATAACATAAATCCATTTATGTTCGCCAAACTAAATTTGAAAGCTTTTGCACATTTTTGGGTGGGCATATGTCCGAAATTTTAATATAATGAAATTTCGTAAGATATAAATCGAACAATTCACCCATTTAGGTGCTTTGCACACTGCATAGTGCTTGTAAATATAAATACCGCGAGTGAAATTATTCCCATGACTTAGTCATGATCACGACTTAAAACGACGTCCCAGCGAGTTAGAAATGTCGTTGCCATATCTTTAACGTGTTACTAAATCGTCGATACGACTCAGTTATTCGTTTCAATGAGTACTCTTTTCTCATACCAACGACCCAATTATTCGTTAGTTGTGGTACCGAACTATTAGGTCGCGCCAACGAAATTAATAAAACCATGTCTTTACCTATTTGTGTCATCGCTAGTATTTATACTTCACGCCACTCACTGTATATACTACTTATTATTTCTAGATTGCATTTGCTGATCTGATATTAAAAACTTTTTTAAATTAGTAACCATGTGAGCCCCATAGCGTTTACAATGTTCAAACCCAATGTGATGTTGCATACAAAAAAATAAACCATGTACCTTGTAGTTTCAGAGAAGCTATGGTTTATTCCCGCAATACTTAATCACAACTTATTTGCTACAAATATAGTAAACCTGTTAGAAGTATCGTTTTTAATTATAATTCTATTTCCACAGATATTAATTTTATAATAAAATTGAGAAATTGTCCTACATCATGTGACTGCTCTAGTTGAATATATATATATATATATATATATATATATATATATATATATATATATATATATATATATATATATATATATTATAAATATATATATTTTATGGTCCAGTTTATTACTGGGGACCTTAATTTCATTCAAAATGAAAATCTAAGAAATTTACTACCTATTCCTGTTGATTTTGATGACTGCATCAAGAAAATCGAAACATCCTTACATGATTATTGTACTAAATGGTGCAGGAGGGAAAATGCTGAAATAACAGCACTCAATGAATGGAAAACAAACGTATTAAGTATGGCCATGAATAAAGTACATTTTTATAATACAAATCTATTGGCCTTACCACATTCACCTAAAAATAAACAAAATCTCTGTACATTGCTTGAAGACGTAACATCTAAATTCGTAATGGTTCCTGCAGATAAGGCTGCTAATAATGTTATTATGGTATGTCGAGTGTTTATTTTCAAACTATTTCACACGAACTATCACAAACTACATCTTATTGTGAATACAAATAAGCAACCTAATGCAATTATTACCGACCATATTGCCGAATTCAAAATATTAAATGTAATAGTTAGTATTACTGACACGAAATTGTCATCACTTTACTGGATATCTAAATTACATAAGCCTCCAAATAAAAGTCGTTTTATCGCTTAGTCAGTGTCTTGTACCACCAAGCAGTTATTAGTGTATATTACATCTGCATTGAGTGCTATTAGATATCATTTAGCTAAATATTGTAATAAAGTTTATGAAAATAGTAAAATTAACCTATTTTGGTCAATAAAAAACTCCTTAGAAGTAATTGATAAAATTGAGTAGAAAACATATAAGGTGTCACAAGTAAGCACTTATGTTTTTTCTACACTATATACAGCGCTTCCTCACGCTTTAATAAAATCCAAACGTGTTTCTTTGATTGAAAAAAAATATTGCTAGAGAGAAGTGTTCATATCTAGCTTTAAACACTAAAATAGCTTTTTTTGCTAATCAGATATTAGATAATTACATCATTTAGACTTGTCTTAAATTTTGTGCAGCACTTACTTTTCTTCTGAATAACGTGTTCGTTGAATTTAATGGTAAAATATTTAAACAAATTATCGGCGCCACTTGTAGCTGATATTTTTTTTATATTGTTATGGAAACGATTTTATGTTAGAATTATCTAAAACTTAACAACTATATTTAATTCAATTTTTTAGCCTTACTAGTAGGTACAATGATGACATACTTAATTTAGATAACCTATTCTTTGTATAATATATTCACAAAATCGCGATGATTATCTGAAATATTAACTTCATGACGCTATATTCTTTAATCTGTTTCTATACAGAAGGAATATAGTTGACACTTGTACTTACTTTCATTTGATCGTTCTTCAAAAAGTTGTAACTCTGTTGCGCTGGAATCTTTCCTACCATTGAGTAATTAAATGGTTATTTAATTGAATGCGTTTTAATTCCCTTTTAGTATTGTTTAATTTGAGTTACAATGCTATGAGGTTAAATTTTATTTACACTTTAATCTATCATGAATATTGCTAGGCCAAGTGTGAGGTTGAGCTATCTGAAACCGGTTTAAACCCCAATGCTTTGTATTGACCGTTCCAAGGCGGTGACCACAGCTTTATTCTTAAATGTGTTTATGTTGTTATGTATTATGCTGTTTTGTGTTGTTTTGTACTGTTTGGTCAATCGGTCATTCGCCTTAAATAAAGGACCAACTAATTGTATATTATAAGAATTCAATACTGCTTTAGCAGCTGGAGTTTCACTTCTTTATATTACAGGTCAATAATAATTCTTTGTAAATTGTATTATCGCAATATCCTGAAGTTGGTCGATTCCATTTGTACACAGACGGATAAGTCATGATCGCTATTTTTGTGTGTGTTTGTTTAAACAATAAACTGAAAACAGGGAAATTGTATTCTTTAAAACGTTGCACTAGTGTATTTCTTTAGACCTTGCAGTCAAGGAAAACCCATGAAAGTGCAAGCACTTATTTCCAATGGAGTTCTTTGGTTTTTGCTAAAGTGACAGCAAGCAGAAGAGACAGTTTTATGATACAAGGAATCCGTGTGCGATACCCTAGCTCTTGGAGAATAGATAACTTGGTTATTTTATGTGCTCAGTTTATAGTACCGATGCACGCGAGAATCACCTGGGTTTTAATCTCTAGTTGGGTGGGAAACACCAGGAATTGAACCGGGGAACTCTGGAATGGTAGACCAGTGTATTACCACTCAACGACCGCACCTCAAGTATAGAGATAAGATAATGGACGCAAAAAACGCTCACATTTGACCATCGAAAGAACATTCTAGCCAAACCATCGGGTCATTCTAATAAAACTAGTTTAACCGATTTATGGCTTTCCCCTTGGTCTGTGAACACTGATTAATTTATCCCGGTACTCCCGGACTACGAGACCAGTACATCACAATTTGGAATATCAGTATCACATCATCTAGCTCAATCGTTTAAAATAGGGCACTAAAAATGTATAACAAAGATCGTTTTATTACAGTGTTGATTGTAAAAAACATGGCACATACTATCTAAATTACGTATGTCATCTGAAAGATTACCAATGCAAATGGGATGACACTAGAACATTGACGCAAATGTGTGTTATGTGATCTAATTGATATCGATTCAGAGGATGAATATCACTTATGTCGTAAATACCCCTATTATGGAGGTAACATGAATACATTAATTCCAAAGCATTACATACTACGTTTTAATATGTTCATATATATTGAACATCCTACTAGCTCAAACAAAACAGCGTTAAGAATCTAGCCATGTTCAGTATTAAACGCGTAAAATATGATAAGATATGAAAATTATGTAGTTTAAAATAATTGTATTTTTCACTAAGGAAATTAGGTACACAATAAAAAATTTTTTTTGGAATTATAAAACTACGTTTGACATCATGCTTTCACTAAATAATGGCCTCATCCATGTGACATCCTAACAAACACATGTTTACGTCTTCCGTAAATAAAAAGCTTTTTCTCCAAATGATGCATGTTTTATACTTAACTTCATACGTAAGCTGTTTGTACTTGTAAATTTATGTCAATTCCGATGAGAATTATATGATGCATTCTTACATGGCACGTGTCAAATTTCATATAAACAAAGAAGAACTTCCGGCCTTAGGTTATTCGACAATAAATTATGGGCGTATTTATGAAAGAACGTCACATACAATGGTTCACAAGAAAAATAAGATACAATGTATACATTTTTAGTAAAATCCGTATTAGAATCGAAATAATTAGTGAACGTTTTAGTGTGTTGTCGAATAAACTACGGCCGGAAGATTGACTGCGTGGTTTCAAATCAGTCATGCTTTTCACTCCTGATTTAATCCCTACGCATCTTATCTTCCGGCTGTGGCTTATTCGACAACAAACTATAACGTACACGAATTATTTCTTTAATAAACTATTCTGTTATGTTCTAATATTGAATTGAGAGTATATATCTAAGATTTAACGTCATGATTTATATCGTAAGATTTAAAACACAGTACTGTATTTTTATTACGTCACGCGTTATTGTAAACTGCGCATTGGTTATGAATCGTAACTGTTGCACTTGTGTTGTGCGATGGGATAGCTGCCTGCTGCCATGTCGCTTGATGGTAAGGCAGTGCGTGGAGCATTAAACATGAAATGTGAAATGCCTTTAGCACGTTACAATATAAGAAATTATAATAGCATAGTACTTAACACGAATGAATGAACTTTTCGTTATAAACAAAAATAAACATGCATGTTGAATCAGTGACGAAACTGTCAATAAGCATGTTAAACTTACGGCGTACACGAGATAATTGACTATTGGGCACTGGTGAATAATTCGTAGGAAAGACATAATCAAAGAATTAGGATGCATGTTGTGTAATGCATGTTTCAAAACTTTTGACACAATGGAAGCTCACATATGTTTGGACTATATTGAGGCGATGATTCGCGCATTTCAATATCTTTAAACTGTGTGTATTCAAATTGGTTTTCTAACATTATGTATTTGCCACGAATTAGGTATCTGATGTTCACAAGGTAATACGTTGTCTATGAAACGAAATGAAAATTTCGTCCATGAATATGGGTGTCATATAGGAAACCTAGCACTATAACTTTAAAATTTTACGAAACAACACAGTCAATACCTTAATTATTCGTATTAAGCATCAGATCATATGGCTAATATGTGACAAATTGTATCGCTAAAAATTACGGCTTATCAAATAATGACAAACGTGCTCAATACTTTGTGTATGTACATTTACATGATATGAAGCTTATTCTGTTCAATACTTTATCATATACATATCCATACTAAACTGGTACTTCTGCTCAGACGATGTTTATTGCCGTTGTAATATTGTCCCTTATGAACCAGAAACTAAGATGCAAATTATTTGATTACACTCCAATTGATTTAAGAAATAATGTTTATTCGCTTATCTGATGTACTACACAGTACAGAAATAGTTGATGACGGTCTTTGGATATGTTTGAGTTAACTATTAATTATTTATTATTTATTTATTTATTATTAACTATGTTTTCTAGCACTTAACCATTAGTTCTAATGCGTTTTTTTCCTGCATTTATTATTTTATTCCTTCAGTTTGACACAGAGTTGCAATACGACCGCCTGCACAAATTTCAAACCTGTCGCTGCGGAGGTGCTACAAGAAATGGAGGCGCCGGATGTGGGATCGACCACTGGGACAACTCAAGTGGCTGATGTCGACCACGGAGCAATGACGGCGTTGGCGAGGGACATTGTGGAGCAAAGTACAAGCCAAGGTGAGGTGAATATACTTAACCTTTAGCCACTGGCTGTTTGAATATACCATGAACTGAACATTTAGGAAATAATTGTTTGCTTCTTCCGAACGCTTATAGCAACACTGAGAACAAAACAAAGTGGGGAAATCAAAGAAGTCCACAAGTTAACATTAAAATTATTGCAAAGCATCTTATCTGAAATTGGAATTGTTTTTACACTTAGGTATAATATACGAACTAAGTCTGTTCTACTAATGTTTATTAATTCACCGCATATTTGTAAGTACAACATAATTGTTCCAACAGAAAAGACCGAGGTTAAAACTGTCTTCTTTAATTTACTCACATGTCCTTGACTGTTAACAATACAAACATTGTAATTTATTACACTATAGTTTCATTCATAGTTGCGCGGGAACTGACATCATACGTAATAAGAAGGAAAGAAGACATGCTGTCGGTTGTAATGGACAAATGTGACGTTCGTGTTGCCAACACTGAGGCGGCTGTGCGAGAAGTGATAGCACATACACGGACATGGAAAGAGGACCTCGAATCGACCGTTATGGACGGTTATAACGTTTCCATTACAAATACTGAGACAGGTTTGCGAGAAAGTCTAGAATACACAACACAAGGTCAAATGGGAGTATATGACATTATATATGACATTAAATCGACCCTAATAGATGACAGTGACGTTATTAGTACAAATACTAAAGAAGGTATTCGGGATGTGAAAGCACATTCAATGAAAGGGAAAGGGGACATTGAGTCGACCGTAATGGGCGGCAGTGATGTTCTTAGTGCAAATACTGAGGCATGTGTGCTGGAAGTAATAGAACAGTCAATAAAAGAGACAGAGGACATTGAATCGACCGCTATGGACGGAAGTAACGTTCTTACTTCAAATACCGAGGCATGTGTGCGGGAAGTAATAGCACAGACAATAGAATGGAAAGGAGACATTGAGACGACAGTAATGGGCGGCTGTGATGTAATTAATGAAAATACTGAGACATGTGTGCGGGAAGTAAAAGCACAGGCTATACAAGGGAAAGAGGACATTGAATCGACCATAATAGACGGAAGTGACGTTATTTTTGCAAGTATTGAGGCATGTGTGAGGGAAGTGAAAGCACACGCAATTAAAGGGAAAGAGGAAATTGAATCGACCGTTATGAGCGGAAGTGAGGTTCTTAATGCAAATTCTGAGGCATGTGTGCGGGAAATAATAGCACAGGCTATAAACGGAAAAGGGGACATTTAATCGACCGTTATGGGCGGCTGTGATGTAATTAATGAAAATACTGAGACATGTGTGCGGGAAGTAATAGCACAGGCTATACAAGGGAAAGAGGACATTGAATCGACCATAATAGACGGAAGTGACGTTCTTAATGCAAATACTGAGGTATGTGTGCGAGAATTGATAGCACACGCCATGAAAGGGAAAGAGGACATTGAATCGACCGTTATGCACGGAAGTGACGTTCTTAATGAAAATACTGAGGCATGTGTGCGGGAAGTGATCGCATGCGCAAAC